>NC_141610.1:27280251-27580251 GCF_047967505.1 Dipteris shenzhenensis
CTTATGCTCATGAGACAACAAAATGCATGAAATAGGCAGCCAATGGGGTTCTAATTTTGCTGTATGTATGCATGTATATATATATGTATGTATATACATACATATATATCTATATGTGTATATATGTGTGTGTGTGTGTGTGTGTGTATACACACACACATATGTATATATACATCAAGATATGCATCAATATATACATATGTATGTATGTATATATATATATATATATATATATAGACATACATACATATGTATGTATATATTGATGCATATCTTGATCTATATATTCATGCATACAGTTTTGATTGATGAAGAAAATAGGCATAAAAACCATCTAAATTGGCTCTTGCCGTTCGATTTGATATAGGACATGATCCCATTGGGATTTGTAAGTCCAAAGATATGGGGTCGTGCTTTAGGGCCTGAATTTCTCAAATAGGTAGCCTGTTAACGTGGTGCCTATTTCATGCATTTAGGCCTCAAAAGTAGGACCTCATGTGGTCCTACATGGGGTCCTACTTTTGAGGCCTAAATGTATGAAATAGGCAGTGCGTTGATGCGCTGCCTATTTCAAGCATTCAAGCCCTAAAAGTAAGACCTCGTATCTTTGGAATTACAAATCCAAATGGGGTCATGTCATACATCAAATCTAATGGCAAGAGCCAATTTAGATGTTTTCATGCCTATTTTATCTATTTAATAAAACAACATGCATCAAATAATGCTGTTTATCGATTTTTAGCATACACCCCCCAAAATCAAGACCCCCATTGGAACGAAAGGTAAGGAACACAAGTGCTTGTTCTTATGCTCATGAGACATTAAAAAAGAGGCTTGGTATCCCAAAAATGGTAGTGCATCAATGCGCTATCATTTTTGGGTACTAGGTCTCTTTTTTGTTGTCTCACAAGCATACATATGGAGGTTATTTTACAATATAACTAAGAAGTAATTCTACAATTTGGATGCATTAAGAGCATTCATATAGCAAGGAAGAATATAATAATTGAATACATTTTTTTTTCAATACATATTGCTAGTGAGACTACCAAAAAGCGGCTCTACCCCTCATGATGTCTCTGGATACAGAATATGAGATTGCTTGATGCTTGGATTGTAGCTAGAAACATTGCGTGGGCAAAGCCACTATATGCCTCAAGTGTTGGAAATTGATGTATGGCTCAAGTGCTAGAATGTGCAAATCATGGCCAAAATCAAGACCCCTTAGAGATTCCATGAGGGATATCCTTTTACTACTACACACGTCACCTTTAGTCGAGGGTAGAACCATTCGTCATCATAGGCAGTAGGTTCATGGGACCCCATCCCATGATCTAAGGCATTATTCAAAGACATTATTTCTGACCATTCCCAAATCGAGTTTCCCAATTCCTAATTTGATTGATTTCATTTATTGGACTTGCAATGCTTGCAAAGCCCTTCTTAAGCTTGAATGAGCCTCTTGATTTTGGGGGTATAATGGTCGAAAATGACAGCGTGTTAAGCCATTTTTGACCATTATACCCCCAAAATCAAGAGGCTCATTCAAGCTTAAGCAAGGGCTTTGTAGGTCTTCTTTTTGGGTGGCAAAAGCACAAAAAATGATAGCGCATTAACGTGTTGCCATTCTTATGCTTCCCCCCTCCGAAAACAAGACCCCCAAGCTATTCATTGGAGACACCAAAATGAGGGGAAGGATGACATGAGGAGTAGAGGAGCTGGCCAATGAGGGGAGGGATGGCCTTGGAATTGCTAGCAACAAGCATGATGCAAGGAGGTGAGAAGGCAAAGAAGCAAGGAGGTGAGGAGGTGAGGAAGCAAGGAGGCGAGGAGGCAAGAGGCAGTCTTGGAGGGCAACAAGAGGGTGGAGGCGGCCAAAAGGAGTAAGCAGGAAAGGGAGGGATGGATATTGCTTGCAGGAAATTCTTGGATTAATGCTACAAATGCCATTTTTTTGTGTGTGTTTTGCAGTATGAAATTTTTATGGCATTTTTCTTTTAAAAAATACAACATTGTTGTGATTAATTGCACTACAAACAACTCAAGCCATAAAACACCATGGATTAGTACAACAATATACATCACAAATAGATGCATACACTCATATACAGCACCGATGGATGCATACACTTATACTCACATCAATTTCCAATATTGTATTAGATGGACCCTTAGCATACATGTGTGCATAGAAGAGCATTTCCTACATTGATCCGTGATTTCATAGTTAAATTATTCCCTTTCTCACATTCTAATGTGTGAAGATTTAATGTATATGCATTATGGGCATATTATATTACAGTTTATGACTAACTTTTTTTATCAATGCATGATACTTGTATATGGTCAAAGAAGGTATATTATCATTTTTGAATGACAACATTACTTTATGCTCCATTTTATCCTATATTAGAAACTATGATCACTAGATATTACATAAATGTATTGCTCCATTATATCCTATACTAAAAACTATTCTGACCCAAATACACAACGCCAATTGAGGTTAGTACTTATGACAAGTGATGAAAACATTCTAATGTTATGAATGAGATCTTGTAAATTTTGGATATATAATATGGGTACTATCTTGATTGAGCTATGACCCTTTTCTAAGGGAATATTTTCAACTTAATTACTAAATACATACTTACAATGTTGACCTGATTCCCGTCTATATGTATAATCAAGTTTTACTTTGTGTTAAAAAAAAAGCTTTTACATAAGGTTAAAATTTGAATAGTATTTATACTTGTTTAAGACTACCCATTGAGCTGGCTCCTATCCTTATATTGAACATGATAATGTTCATTAAAATTTTATGAATACAAATAGATAGCATTGGCTCTCTTTTTAGTGGTTGGGAATGAACCCTAAAAGTACCCTAAAACGACTATGTATTCTCTTATTTGTAGCATGGAAGTGATCATGGTAGAGTGGCATAATCCCTATTTTGCTTTTTTCATAGGTTCTTTTGCTACTCATGGTTGGCAGATACACCACGGCATAGATCTAAATAGATATTTGGTTTTTTGCTTCAACTTGCTTGACTAGACTTTCCTTGATGATTGTTCGATTGTGCTTGGTGAGTGGTCACTGGCTTAATTGATGCATTAAGTGTAATGTTTTTCTTAAAGTTTTTCATACTACAAGATACGAGTTTGCCTATAGGGGTGGAAATAGAAGCTTGTTGACGCCTGGTGCATATTTTCCGTTAGATGCAACAGGATACTAGTTACAAAGTGTCTTTGCCAATTATTTCACTTGTATCATGCTCCTCTTATGCTTGAGTTTGTGGTCACGGTATTGAGTTTAACATTAGAGTCTACAGGATACTAGATGAGCAATCAACATAGTGGTTTACATGCATTCAACATTTCTAGTTCCGATAGAACTATCATTCAGACATTGGTCATAATAGAAGTATGGAGGGCTGAAATCCTTTTTTGGCTCCCTAAGTTTTTCAAAGCATGGTATTGTCCAGATTACATAGGTATTTCCACTAAGCAAAATTAATCCTTATGATGAATATGTATTTTTTTTCTTTTGACATAGTTGGTTTTGCTTCCATGTTTTTGGATCGAATGTATGGATGATCTTCTGCAAGCATAAAAGACATGATATGTATATGTAGCACATGATCATGTTTACATATTTTCAGTCATAAATTCTACCTTGTGATTTGTCATTATCTTGCTATGTGGATGTTCAATCTGAGTAGTGTTTGCTTTTTTTATCACAAATTTTATGTATTGTTGTGTCTCTACCTCTCCACAATGATTCAAATGTGATAGTATGGGGATGAAAGAGAAGTTAATTGTGAGTTTTAGGCATGCCTTCATTGTTGGAATATGTTTAATTTGCTTATGATCACATCAATTGTTCCAATGAGATTGAGAGGAATAAGATGCTGGATGAGGTTCTTGCTCGCTTATTTGGGGCTGCTTACTTTTCTCCACTCGCTTTTTGGTAATCCTCCCCCCATGCTATGTATCATTGCATGGTGATTTGCATTGCTTTGACAAAGGGTGAACACTCGGCTTGAATCATTTGGAAACAACAATTGCCAAGCAAACTCAGATGAAAAGATGGGCCACATGATGAACCAAAGCATCAACACACCATATCATGATTTGGCCTTGATACATGAGTATAATATATATGATGTTCTACTCACATTCCCACATCCAACTCTAGGATTGGCATATTCTAAATTGGCCAAGTCCATCTCTCCTCAGCTCCTAATTCTAGCTCTTCTAGTGGGCTGAAGTATGGCATTATCAAAATTGTCTAATAAATTCTCCCATTGCCTTCATAATTTGCAATTTTGTCCACTCAATTTCTACTTGCAATAAAATGATCTCACTTATTAGAATAAGATTCATCACCATCGACCAACTTTTAACATCTTGGGAAAAGTGATCCTCCACTTCTAACTCCTTGTGTCTATGACTTCTTGGCATTTTGCAAAGGTTAGTGGGGACTTACATCTCCTTTACCTTGGTGAGGAGGACATTATTTGATACTGCAAATCAATATATTTTAAACCAAGCCCTTTGTCTTCCCATAATAAATGCGTATAATCATTCTCTCCCCATCAAGATGAGTACTAGATTGATAGCATAGTAAATGTCCCAAATGTTGATGCACACATCCTATAGCATTCCTCTTAGCATGATAGGATGATAATATACCATTCCTATTTGGAATCATGATGGTTTGATTTTCTTCCATACAACCTTAAATCCATTGAGCCAACATGGTGGACATAGACTATGTCATTTGTTTGCATTTGTATTGACAATAATACCTCCTTACATTGCTATGACTTAGAGCTAAGATTATGCAGCTAGGGTAGAATTTCATGCAATATATGCTTATAAAGTCTTATTATAGTCATAGGATAGGTCCATTTAAGTTTAGATAATTGATATAGTGGCTGGTTTGATGATAGGAATAAACCCTAATTATTAGGGTTAGTTTGGTCAAAGTTTTGGAGGCCTTGCCATGTGGTATTGCTTTAAATTCTATCATCTACCTTCTTAGCACATGTGTAATATGTTATGATGAGTAGGCACACCAAAGGAAACCTTCCAAAATCACATTGGATGCTTCTCCCTTTCCATGACACATTGCCATTATTTCAAGAGCTACCACAACAAACTTGCCTTGAAATGAGGATGTATCTCCTTAGAGTTCTTAGTTGGTTTCAAAATACCCAAGGATCTAAGATCCAAATACAAACCAATCGATAATCAGATTAGCCAATATTTATTATTGTCACACAAACTTTCAATTGAGATAATTAATCAGCATTGACATTTGGAGCACAAAGTCTTGCTATGTCTTATCAATTTATCACCACATGCGGTTATCTAATTGATTTCACATATCTTATTCAATTTTTTAAACCCTTGTTGCCACTTTTTGTCTCCTTTCCAAGGTTCGAGGGTGTTGGTCACCTATAGTCAGGTCATTGCTCGTTGTAGCATAGGTGTTCACAAGTGTAGCACAGGTCCTCGGGTCGTATTCCACTGAGAGTTGTAGGCTAAAGCATGGAAAGCATTCTAGCATGCGCTAGGCAAGGAAAGAAAGTTCATCACATGGATTGGTGGAGGTTTTCACCTCCATGGGAGTTCAAGGGTATAGAAAAGTGTTTGCACTGTTTAGAAGAAGGATAGGGTTGAGGAAACTATCTAAGGGTTTTAAGGTTTAGAAGGATTCTAGCATGGGTTGTAGGGTTGAGGAGTGGAGAGCTAGTCTCCTTCATTACTGATTCATAGGGTTAAGGGTTTAGAAGGAGGCACCAGGGTTTAGGAGGAGGAAGGGAGGAAGAAGGGGGAGGGAGGAAGGAGAGGAGGATGGAGGAGGAGAAGGGAGAAGGAAGGAGGAGGAGGAGGGAGGAGGAGGGAGGAGGAGGTAAGAGGAGAAGGGAGGAGGAAGGAGGAGGTAGAAGGAGAAGGGAGGAGGAAGGAGGAGGAGGAGGGAGGAGGAGGGAGGAGAAAAGAGGAGGAGGAGGAGGAGAAGGGAGGGAGGAGGAGGAGGGAGAAGGAAAGAGGAGGAGGGAGGAGTGCAAGGGTGGGAGCATGCTGGAACACAATCACATGAGAAAGCATGGACACTTGGAGACTCTTTGAGCAAGAACACCAAAGTAGTACTAAACACCATGCCACTCAAGACAAGTCACAAGGTTGTCCCTAACTATTATGTATACCAAAATCATCCACAATCTCAATAATTACAACACAACATCGCTTGTAGCCCACAAGGTTCTAGATTTCAATACAAAAGGAGACGAGATGGATATGAGCATATGCGCTCTCCCATCGCTTGACATATTCTCCCATCCATCCCCTCACATACAACATTATATCCGATATAATTAGAGCTTCATCCACGACTTCTATCACCTATCATATTCTTCTATCACTCTATATTGCATTCAACATAGGTACAATATCATCTATCTCTTCAACATAAGGTCTCCTTTCTTATCTTCTTGGATAAAATTTTTCTCTGAGTTGAAACCCACATGCTTAGAGTTTTGAGCTTACTTCCTATGAGATTTCACAACACACCCTTTCTTGGGGAAATAGTACAAGATTTCTTAGGATTTTTCCACATATCATGAAGATTAAACACTATTTCATGATCAAAAGATAAAGTTACATGCAAGTCATAGAGTAATCCAGATAGTAACATAGACTATGTTGCCACATATCACGAAGATTAAACACTATTTCATGATCAAAAGATAAAGTTGCATGAAAGTCATAGAGTAATCCAAATAGTAACATAAACTATGTTGGGGCCTAATCCCCAATAGGGAAAAGCATGCACATTAGAGACTCTCAAAAGTACAATACAAGATGACAATGAGAGAGAAGCATAACTGATTCTTGCTTGCATTGCTTGAATCCTATGCATATAGGAAGATACATAACCCTTTATGAGAGGCTCATATCCCTTGGCATTACACATACACACCCTTTGGTACCACTCCCCATACACATGGCACTCACGCCATACACATGGCACTCACGGTGGACTATGCGAATCTACAATGTGCAGGAGTAAAATTTAGATGTCTTTTGTGTAGGTGCAAAGGAATAATAAGTACAATCGTTTAGGCATAGCCAAGGTAGAGAAGAACCTTGTGAGTGCATAAGTGATTAAAGTTTTCTCATACAATGCTACATGATAGGCACAAATTATTGCACTCTTGAAGAAGTTTTCACAATGTCGATGTAGTTGTTGGCTTATCATCAAAAAAATTATTGGACCAAGACTTGCCAACACACTTGCAACCAATGAACATCGCATGCTCCACTTTGCTACATCACCTAAAAAACTGCACCCTGGCCTTCCATGGAGCAAACTCTTTGATCTAGGTGCTACATCCGATCTCGCATATTGGTATGTCCCCACTTCGCATCTGCCTCAATCTTAAGGACACTACAGCTACCTTGGTTTACTTGAAGATGAACTGAGGTGTAATTTTAAATTGCAAGTGCCAGACAAAATAAGGCAACTCATATTCATGTTCACATTGGTTCTCAGTTGGTCCCCTCGGCTTCTAACAAAAAATACATGCACTATGAATATCATGACACTACCAGGTTTGCATAGTCAAATTGCACTCCACAATGATAGCCGCAATGCTTAGCCTCAAGGGAGTCTCCGCAAACAGTAGTAACTACAATGAGATTTTCTCTCGCAATGGTTGTGATTACTGGTGAAAAGGCACTTCACCCAACCGTAGCCACATCAACCCGCATAGTTTGCAAGAGCAACTCCTCAGTCTGCAACCATGTTCGCCATAAAAGCTGCATTACAAACAATCACATCACAAAAAAAAATGTATATGTTTTGTTGTTTCCTCTCTATAATCCACACACCATGCATGCGTTGGCTCGTCACAAGGTAGTTAGGTCATCAGGTGTTCCAGTAGAGGTGTTTATTGTAGAAAACCTTTCAATTGGATTGAGGTACAGGTGACAAATTGTCATTGTGCATTGCTCCCACATGCTAGATATAAACATGCACCACCCTTAGGAACGATGCTCTTCATGAATCTCTACACGGCTAGCAAGGGCCTATAGTTTCCCAAAAGGATTTATAGAATTCTACAGGGAGGCCATCTTCACCTAGGGCTTTGTTGTCATGAATTTTGTAAGCGATCATAGCTCTCAGACTCCTTGCACATGACGTCCATGATAAAATCACTCAATTTAGTGCCTTCAGTGTAATGTCCAGCACCGGTCTACTCAAAGACAATGAGGAACGTATCGACCACTGCTAACCTCATGGGAGCTAAATCATTCGAGCTGAAGGGCTTGGTGTCTGGCATCACTTACAATACATGTAGCATGAAAATCATGTGCTTATCCTTGTCTACTATAGCACGAGCATCGGGCTTTACACTACATTAGTCACCATTTTGTTGTTTGATCATGATCGCCAATGTGTTGGGGCCTAAGCCCCAATAGGGAAATGCATGCACACAAGAGACTCTCAAAAGGATAGTACAAGATGACAATGAGAGAGAAGCATAACCAATTCTTTGTTGCATTACCTGAATCCCATGCATATAGGAAGATACATACCCCTTCATGAGAGGCTCATACCCCTTGGCATCACATGTACACACCCTTTGGTACCGCCCCCCATATAGACTTGTTGTCAAAAAACATACATAATGCTGAAACCTTAGCATAGAACTTTTGCATACATAGCATATATCATGTACCACAAATGAACTATGTGCACCATGACTCATATATATTACTTAAAAGAAATCCAAGTACTACATGTCCATATCCTGATCTCATGTTCACTATGACTTATATATATGGCAAAAGAAAATTAATCTTAACTTATCATGTCCACATCATGCTACCATATAGTACAAGCAAACTATGTCCATAGCACACCAAGTATAACAAAATATCATGTAGCAGAAGTGAACTTTGTTTAACATGACTAGTACATCTAATAAAAAAAGTAATGCAAGCATTGCATGTCCATATCATGTTCTCATGTCCATTGCAACTAATGTGGTGAAAAAAAAGTAATACCAACTTAGCACATCCATATCATGACACCATATAGAACAAGCGAACTATTTCAATAGTAATGTGGACCCCTAGATGTCACTCTCTTGAGCCATATCATCAACTACGAGATGCAAAATAATATGAACCACTTCAAATAATAAAAAAGTCAAAGATATCATGTTCATAAACCAAAGCAAGAATAGGTTCCATATGTAGACTAAACTAGTGAACACCTACTCATCTACAAAAATCGACCCAAATGGTTATCTCCTTCACCACGATAGATTGGAAGTGGAATCAAATAATGGAGTCTGCCCTATGTGCGCAGCCATGTCCTTTGCATAATAAGGAAGAGTGTTATTTTCAATATACTAAAAAATCTTACCGTGGGGTGATTTGAGGAGCTTAAAGCAAAGAATACAATAGAGTACTCACTAGTCCAATGGAGCATGGAATGCCAACTCAGCATCATCATCCGTGTCCACTCTAAAAGATCTGTTATTAGACATAAGTCCCTATACAAAAAACAAATGTTTAGAAATAAAGAGAACCAAGATGCAAACAATTTTGAGATCATCTTACTCACCTCCATACTCTTGCCATCTTCCACAAGGCAAGGTGTCAAGCACTTCTCACATATAAGTGGGTCGTTGCCCATAGACAAAGAAGCACAGTACCTTCACCAAACTTCATAATAGCACCCACTCTAGGGCACAAAAACTCCATAAAGTGTAACAAAAAAGAAGGGCTTTTCTCAAGCCTTGCATGCCATATCTCTTTACCTTCCTTTTTCACTCAATTTGTTGATGGCAAGTAATGAGAAAGCATGTAGTAACTAGGACTCAATCATAACTAGGAGCATACACCAATAATCATGTTTTTTGAAGCCAATAGAATACCTTCATTTGAAGGTTTCCCACTTGTGCATAACAATAGGCATCACAATTTTCAACTATACATCTCATGCCCACCTCTAATCTCACCTACATGGCAACTCGCTCCACCATGGAAATGGCCATGGGAGAGCACATCACTAACACCCAACCATAGTCATCAACGACAGCTATTGAGACACCAAGGGAGTATGTGATATGATCATTCGTGAGTATATTCCATGGGGGGATATCATTTGACTAGGAAGACAACCCTATCCCTATAGGAAGATCCACACTCTAAGAAATATATCGTATATTGCACCAAAGGGTGCTCATTGTGCACCCATCTCAACATTAAATTCTCTCGTACATGGTTACGTACTCAAAGAAGGAGTTGCAATAAAACAAGAGTAACCAATAATGTATTCCCTTCTGTTTCTCCTAAGAAGCTCAAATTCCTCCCATTGAACAAGACAAGTTACTTTATATAAATAAGGGTAGATCCCAAAGTTGGCTCCTTGTGGATTAAAAAAGGAACTCTTATCTACTTCCAATGGGTGAAAGTATGAAACGGTGTATGTACTATTGGCAAGAATGTAGTCCTATATATTAGTACACTTGAGTTAATGCATGCACACATTATCATTTTTTATCCTGTGACACCTTGGTCCTTTCCACTAGGAGCATCATATCATGTTTTTATATGGTTGATCTTTGATCCAGATGCTTGCAGAAGGTGTCTAAATGATGCATTATGCATCTCACAGTGTGTCTGGGGTAAGAGTTGTGTCATCAGCAAATTGCAAACATACTAATTGCTTACCAACATTAATTCAATCCTTCAAAGATTCCCTTCCTATAGCTGACTTTTAAGAAGCCATTCAAGGGAGTAGGGGGCAAGAGGACCTCTTCAAGGAAAAGGGGGGATCATGTCACCATTGATACCCATCTTAGCAGAGACAAATGAGGGCGCTAGACCCATATCCTACAAGGATAAGAAAATCCCACTCTAACCTATCATAAGCTTTGTCAAAGTCTAACCTATCATAAGCTTTATCAAAGTCTACCTCACAATGCTTAACTATAGCTATATTTAGTAATCTTTAGGTTCTACTATCATATTCTCTCACCACTGTCATATGCTACTCAGTACTATTTAGTACTATTTAGGTACTTCTATCATAGTCTTAGCTACTAAGCACTATTGTCATATGCTATTTAGTACTATTTAGCGTAATACTGTCATACTCTCTGATGTAAAGTACCATTGTCATATGCTAATTTGTACTATTTAGTACTATTTGGGACACACTATCATATTTAGTACTATTTAGGTAGTATTATCACATCACTATTTAGGTACTATTGTCATACTCTTAGCACTACATTCTAGGTACTACTTAGGTATTACTTAGTACTATTTAGGTACTACTATCATATTTAGTACAATTTAGCTAAGTACCACTTTCATATATAAGGCATTTGCTTCTAGTGCGCATTGGCCTTTAATGAAATTATAAACATTTTCCAGTACAGAAATACCACCTCCATTGTAACAAGATCATGATCAAAAGAGGAATTTAAAAGATATTTTCTATCTCCAAACTGTATTGGGTGATGTCAATAATTTCATGAAAGGCCAATGCAATCCAAGTAATTTTGCCACTAAATAGTTGCATAGTGTAACGTCTAAATGTGTATATCTATAGGCTTTTTATCAGTACTAAATAGTACTATTTAAGAGTCATAAATACTTATTCTCTTCACTACACAACCCTTTCTTGATGATAGAATGTTTGTTGATTGAATGCACAAGAGGAATTCTTCATGAATTTTAGAGAGATTGATCTGGAAGTAAACATTGGCTTCCATGCATTTTAGAATCTTAATCCATACTCTGTTAAAAAACTAAAGGAAAGGAATAATTGCTACTACATTTATCATACAAGGATATATTTGTTGGAAAGTAGCATTAAACGCCCTGAGACAAGATATGGCATCTTTGTGTGGGCCTATGTGTAATTGGTTATGCAAGGTGTGTAGGCCAACATGAGAAGAAACATATGTTGCCTACACTAGTACTAGTACTCTTTTGTATCTGAAATGTGGATGTCTGTAGTATGTCCAAAGAAAGAGGATGTTGAATGGCATAATCTTGATTGCTTACATTGCAAATGTGAATAGTGCCAAAACCTTTCCTTTTCCCACATGAGCTGAATGATGCAAATGTTGCATTGATAAGGTGGAAGACATATGAGTATGTCACTGAGAATAAAAAGAAAAAATCAAACTTGTATACAAGGAAACAACTCCATCCACCATCATCCAACAATTCAAGCACCGCTTCAAAGCCTTTGTCATGCACAACTTCTGTAGTTATTAGTAGAACTTTCAATTTAAAGTGTGTATCAAAATTTTTCTAGAGTATGTGGTGGTGTCATTAGTTGACTTTGCAAAGAACTATACTTTTAAAGTGCAAACTGAAATCCAATAAATGCATTGTCATAATGGCCAATGTACCATCATGGTTTAGATTTTGCTATTATTGGGACATGGGAGAGATTATAAAGCAATCCATCTTTTACATTATAGATGACATATTGCATGACACACTATTCGTGTGGCATTGCTTTATGTTCCACTACCAATGGCTACTGTCCAAAGGCCTGAAGGTGAAAAGACATTTGGTTTGGTTAGATGGGTAGCATCTCAGTTCAAGCTAGCACTCCCATTCTACTTTGTTACAAGGTAAGTCATTCACAATAGAGGTCCTTGTTGTTTTCTACATCACTATGAAGATGCTACACATTTTGAAGTGCTATATAACAAACTTCATCCTCTTTTAGTTGTGCTAGTTACTACTCTTTGAATGGTATTTAGATGATGTGGAGCTTTTTTGGTGCTGAACATGGCAAGGGAGAACATGACGGTGCTGGTGCAGTGAAAAAGCATGCATTAATTGCTAAGCAATTGGATGCAAATGAAATGAAGCAAAAACCCAAAAATTTCATGCAAATGATGTGAAGCTATAGAATGCTCATGAGGTTGTGGACTCGTTGACTTGGAAGATGAGAGAAGATGTGAAGAAAAGACTCTTCGTGGAAGTAAAGGTAGGTGATGTAGATTAGACCAAAGCATGGGATTGCTAGACCATCAAAGGGAATCGGTCAAGACACCACATATTGGGTTTTAGTCACAAAGATCCTACACAAGCCTTGATCAGAGGTTTATCATGCTTTTGTTCACCTTGCATAGATGAATCATGGGACAAGTGCACCAATTTATCTCATGCAGGTTGGTGGACCTTACATAGGCTGGAGCCCATCAATGGACTGAATGCAAGAGCCATAGAGTATGATATAGCATACTCAATGGATAGAGACTATGTAATAGACATGCTTGAGATGGGTGACCATTTTGTAGTGCTCACGTCCCCTCTAAACAATGATGATGAGGATTATTACATGGTCCTATGCAAGCAACCCAAAGCAATCCTATCAAAGCAAGTCAAGGATGGCTCACGCAATGTGTTCAACATTGGAGATGAAGTGGTCTATGGACTATTCTATGCCAAACTACCTACTAGAAGAAGTAGTTATCTCCTATGTAATGAGGCACCACCTACGATAGTGCATGCTAATGTAGTGTTGGCAATCAAGTTCTAAATGCTGCCAGTAAAGCAACAAGGTTAAAGGACATAGAACATTGTATCGTGTCCCATTGGAGGTGCATGAAGAGATCTTGACAAACATTTAGTTGTGAGGTCTGCATGATATTAAAGAGAACTATATGCAAATGCAACTTGGACATTAAACACTTTCAATTTAGTACTTCTTTCATCACACACTGATTTAGTACAATTTTCTTCATGTTTTTTAATTATTAGTACTCGGGATATCAACTCCCTTTAGTAAGAGTACCCATCAAAATATTGAGTATGAGATGAATTCAACAATATGTGATGAGTAGAAAATAGTCAAATTACCATGGTTGTGTTCTACACTAAAAGAGCTTCAAAATATGTCTTTACACCTTGCAATTTGGGTAAGAGATAGAAAAGTTACATGATTTTGAATGGAGGTTGGTTTTCATATTTTAGTCTAATTTTTGGTTTTAGCCCCCCCATTCGGTCTCACATATTATGAAAATATGTACAAATCATAAAACCTGCATATTTTTCAAGGTATATACCTTATGATTTGCGAGATGCGGGAGCTGAGATTTTCATTTTTTTACCAGGTTGAGTATTTCTTATTTTTGTAGGAAATCCATGCATATTCTATATGGACATTGTCCCCCCATACCCTAGATTGTGGATGAGGGTAGTAAAAAAACTCCTTTAATCCATGATACGTTGGTGATTACTTCCAAGAGAAGAACAGTAAAACCAATAATTTAGATCCATAACATATTCCTTGAGTCCCCCTGGATTATAAATTCAATAGTAGTATGGAGTCTATTTGGGACTGAATTTTTATAAGTGAAACTTATTTCTTTAGCTTTAGTGTGGTTCAAACTGCTCATCACTCTAGCTCTTTTATGCTCTCTTTGAAGTTTAAGAAGGTGATGTAGCGGGATACTACATGGTTAGAAGAATTGAAGGAAGCTCAACAATGTCTTTTTTTTATGATGAGAAAGATGAGATCCTTTTAGTTAACGCATTACAGAGTCACTACATTCATATATATGTTATCAAAGCATATCATGTTTCCTTACACTAATTTGAAGTTTTAATTATAGATATCGATTCTACAGATCTCTGAGCCAAAAGAGGGCACACAGAAAAAAAGAGGTCTATTTTATTACAGAACCAAAAAGACTGCATCGTATTTACATCTCCATTCAAAGGAGCAAAACAAAAGATGATGTGAGGTTAACCATGGTAAGGGGTGCATAGTAGTCTGTAGGTTAAGGTAACTAAAATAGGGAGAGTAAAATAGGTTCTTCACTCCTTTTGTACATCCTGAGAGGGGGGCAGAATAGCTCCATCCTAAGAGGGAGGCACGGCAGCTCCATCTTGAGAGGGGGACACAACAACTTGCAGTTTAAGAAAGACATTCCAAATTTTATTTGTAATACTTATATGCTCATTTGCAAGCATAACACCTTTCCTGAGGTTGTCGCAGACCTTATTAGTTAGGGCATATACTACTTTGATATAAAAATTTTGGGCCAATATGCATCAATTAGTGAACACTTAGCCCAAATGCATCAACTAATTCACCTTACAAGTAGCAATGAAACCAAACTTTTTTGCTATGAATATAAATTAACATGGAGGCAAACACAATGAGGTCTAAGAATAGAGTACATGGGAGAACAGTGCCAAATTACTGACCTCCCAATTACTAGACCTTTGCTCAAGACTTCAAAGATCACGCTTATGATGCATTCTCTGAAGTTCCAGCTTCACTCAAGAATATTGAGCTTGCAAGTTTTGAATGTACCAATAACGAAAGCAAGGATCATCCAAAAGACACGTTGATACCTGGTAGATCCGTCCCATCTCTTCCATTAACTTAAGCAAACATGCCACTAGAGGAATGTCTACATTCTCTTTGGTTGGCGTTGAAACTTAATGATGCTCGCATCCCAAGCAACGAGGCACTAAGAAATATGTAAGCTAGCACGTGTGATCAATAGAAGGCATTTTATATTTTTATGGATTTACATAAAGTATACATATATAAGGGGTTTTTTAATCCAAAAAGTAAAAAAATTCATACATAAGGGATACTTTAATCATCTCAAAATTTAAAAAAAGGGTTTATATAGGTTTTAAAAATCCATGGGTAGGGGGTATTTTTAATACCCCTTGATAGCACGCGCTATATGGGTTTTTATATAGTGGCTCCTCGGGGCTCGCATGTAGGGCAGATGTGAATTTTTCGTTTTGCCTTTTGGTGCACACACAGTGTGCTAGCGGGACTTGTAGATGATGACTCCTCAAGTGAATTGCCCTCTTTTTATTAAAGGTACGCCTTATAGGGACTCCAACCATTGCAAGTATGCCTGCAACGCATGCAACATTCCAAAGGAGCCATAAAAGTGGACTTTCAGTTCCAGAGGGATGGGCAGTGAGAAATTTCTCTCTTTGTTGAAGTGTTGTACTTTGAACTAAGAGTGAGCATTCCCGCTCTCTTTGAACACTTAGCGTATCTTCCAACAAGAAGGAGATGCTTGCATGGGAGGTGTCTTCATTGAATGCATGTCTTTCAAGTCCACTCCAAGAAATGAAGATTCCAAGGCACGGTGGCACTACTCAATTTGTGTCTCACATCACTCAAGGATTGATAGAGCATACATTTTAGCTAGTATCTTGGGTGCATCCATCCAAATGATGAACCATCATTTTCATGATTAATTTAGTATTGATATATTAGTGTTGATTTAGTAAGGATAAATTGGCACTAAAAGAACTAAACTAGCATTGATATATCAGTACTAAATTAGTACTAAATCAACATATCAACATTAATACTAATTAGCATATCAGCATTAGTACTAATCATCATATTTGTGTTGATTTAGTACTTCATTAGTTTTATAATTAGTACTAAATTAACACTGATATATTAGTGCTAAATTATTACTAAACCAATATATTAGCATTAGTACTAATCTGCATCTCAACATTAGTACTAATCAGCAAATTAGTGTGGATTTATCACTTTGTTAGTTTTACAATTAGTACTAAATTAACACTAATATATTAGTACTAAATTAGTACTAAATGAATATATCAACATTAGTACTAATCAACATCTCAACATTAGTACTAATCAGCATATTAGTGTTGATTTAGCACTTCGTTAGTTTTACAATAGTACTAAATCAACATATTAGCATTAATACTAATCAACATATGAGTAGTCATTACTATGTCAATTTCAATAGTATATCAACATACTATGTTTGTCAATATGGCCCTTGAGGGGCAAGGGCCATATTGACAAACACATGATAATGTTTGTCAATATGGCCCTTATGCCGACATCCGAAAGACGGAAGGGCGTCCAGTCAAGGGCCATATTGACAAACACATGATAATGTTTGTCGAAGTGTTTGTCAATATGGCCCTTATGCCGACATCCGAAAGACGGAAGGGCGTCCAAGCTCTATATCATGCTATTCACGTCGGGCAGTCACTATACACTTTGCCTTTACTTGTCCTCAACAAGTTGGATCTTGACAGACACGTCCCAAGTTAACTCAAGGATAACTCCGTGCTGACTCAAGGATGACTCAAGGATACAGATTAACTCAAGGACAACTCAAGGATAAATCAAGGTCACAAGGGCCGTGTGTACCGTAGAAGGGTGTACGCGCCCACTCCAACAAGATGGTAGATAGCTTTGCATAGCATATCGCAGCAGCGAATCGCCATGTTCTGCCTCTAATTATACACGCATCTTGCTCCCGCTTTCATTGTTTGGCCTGCATCTCCATTTCGATGGAATTCCTTAGATTGGGTACCGCTTGGCAACTGTGGAAGATGTTTTGCATCATTCTAAAGACATCAAACTTGGCATCCCTACAGATGTGCAGGATTACGGTGACGAGTATTTCTCCTGCGATAACGACAAAATTCCAAGCTACACAAAAACTCGACTGAAAAACGGCTTTGTTGATCAGAGTCTAAAACTAGCTTGGAGAACATTCGCTGGACTCGATGTTGTAGATAAACTTGCAATAAGTGAGTATATTCGTCTACTTCTTTCTCATAAGTTTCTCCGCGTAGTTTACGTGCGTTTCGATTAGTTTCTGTCGTCCAAAGCTGAAACTTTATTAAAACTGTATCCAGACAGTCCTGCTAAGCCTAAACAACTAGAAAAAGATGATCTCGCCGTAGCGCTGCTTTATGCATCTCTAGCAGATGACGTAAAGGAAGCTGAGGAGCTCATTGCAGAAGGCGGGCATGAAATTATCCGTCGTGTTGGATTGAATGCACCATGCCAGGGCAATGCTGTGCATCTGTGTTCTTGGGGAGGTAAAGTCAAGTGCTTGCGGTTGCTCCTGAATGCTGATAGCAGGGCTGTGAACACGGTAGCAAAGTTGGATGGAGAAACGCCATTGCTTTTAGCAGCCCTTCGTGGCCATCTAGAAGCGGTGCAGGAGCTTCTGCGCGGCCCCTTCTCCGAACACCAGATTAACCTTCAGACTAAAGACTTCAAGTCGACTCCTCTGATGTTGGCTGTCGAGTTCCATCCAGACCTGCCTAAATTGTGTGAAAATTTGCTGAAGGTAAACGGCATTCGAGTCGACCAACAAGACGTTCACGGCAACACAGCGTTACATTATGCAGCAATACGCTCAAAGACACAGGACAACCCCAGCTATCTAGGGAGCAACATGGAGCTGCTCCTTAAGCACTGCGGCCGTCAGCTTCCAGCCGAGCTTCTAGGCAGAGAGCCTCTCGGGCAGGAACTGTTAGATACACCTCTTGTGCAGGAGCAGTTAGATCCACAGTGGATAAAAAAGGCTGGAAGGTCATACAGGACGAATCGTCTCTTCGCTGATAAAAATGTGGATGAAAGCAAGCGACCTTTCTTGAGCAAGTACAACAAACGGAAAGAAACCCCGCTCCTTATGGCGCTATCCCATGACAGGGCTTGTGCAGTCGAGCTACCACGGTTGCTAATATGTGCTGGAGCTGATATTGGCGCGCTGGATTCGGATGGCCGAACGCTCTGCACCGAGCTTGTAGTCTTCCTTCTAGAAAGGGTATCGTTCGTATACTCCAGAGATGTTTCGAAAAAGCAGAAGATTGGTTTCGCTATACTTTGGAGCAAGATGTCGCAGGCCAAACTGCCCTCCATGTAGCCGCTCTCTCGGGCAACAAAGAGGCTGTGTCACTACTTCTAGATACGAGATTTAAAAAGGCGGCCAGAAGGCTGGTTCACGTGCGAGACTACAATGACTAAACGACACTGCATTGCGCCGCCCGGTCTGAGGAATCAAAAGACATGCTGCAGATTGTGAGAATGATCTTGCAAGCAGCTGGGGATGACGACCAGGAAAGATGCTTGCTGCTGTGGGCGACTACGGACGATGGGAAAATGGCCGATGAATGCGTACGGACTCCGAAGCCGGATTTGGTCAAACTCTTGAGGAATGAAAGGATGAAACTCAAGAAAGCAGAGAAGGGTGAGTGATCGCAACACTGAATCGACGTAGTTATTAGAGATCTGAAACGTAGCAATGAATGGTTATTGTTGTTGTTACTGCTGATTTTGGTCGTGGTGTAGCGTGTTTTTTATGATGTTTTTGGCAGAGAACTTGCTGGCAATAGCACTCTCTTTCAGACGATACGATATATATGGTAATAGAGCTCATAAACAGAGGCGCTAACCTTGACGATGACCAAGTGAAAAATAATGAAGGTGTGTATTACTGACGTCCATTGTCGGTGGTTCAACATTTGCATACTTACTTACGATATATATACAATATAGTCATGGATGGATGGAATCGTGCAAGCAGTTCTACGCAAGCTTCTCGAGGAGCACCGACCGCCGAAGACCCACTCGGTAATTAGGTCACAACAAGTTTTAGCCTATTGCCACATTACGACAACATCAAGAGTTTCTACAAGAGAGGCCCAAATACCTACCTAGCAAGTGCGGCTGGGGGTAGGGGACCACCAGCCCTCCTCCTAGCCGCACCTAGTGCATCCTTTGTAGAAGCTCATGATGTTGAATAATGCAAGGAAAAGGGCCTCTTTCCCAGATGCAAATGTCTTTTGGGTGGGTGTGTGTGTGTGTGAGAGAGAGAGAGAGAGAGAGAGAGTGAGTGAGCAAAGAGAGAGAGAGAGAGAGAGAGAGAGAGAGAGAGGGAGGGAGGGAGGGAGGGAGAGCAAGAAAGTGCGTGGTGGTTGTGCATGCATAAATGCTTTTTCATTTCTCACTTAACACCTCTTCACGGGGGCAACATCCCAAAATTCGGAAGCATTCTCAGTGAAAGCATAACGATGATAGATGTTAGGTGAAGGGAGAGAGAAGCGTGCACATGCATATCCATGCTTGTGCATGCATACATGCTTTTACATTTCTTGTTGACACCCCTTGATGGGGGGCATGTCTAATGCTTGGAAACGTTCTCGATGAAAGAATATCAATGAGAATATCCATGCTTGTGCATGCATACATGCTTTTACATTTCTTGTTGACAGCCCTTGTTGATGGGGGGCATGTCTAATGCTTGGAAGCGTTCTCGATGAAAGAATATTAATGAGAGCATTCATGAGCAGCTAAGAATGATAGAAGTTAGACGTATTAGCAAATGAAGAATCAACACTAGTGCATCCTAAGTAAGACTTGTTGCATGTTACCGATTTTGAGAATTCCCTCGAAAAGAGCTAGATTCTATCCATGTTTTAAAGCGGGTATAAATTGGCAATTTCCTACAAAAAGGGAGTGAAATTGAAGATAAGTAGTCTTTTTTGTTTGTGAAGAGAGAAAATTTTGTTATTAAGAAAATACAAAAAACTACAATCAAAGATCAAGCAATGTCTTTCAACACTCTATAAGCAATCTTTAAGTCATCAAACTTACAGGAGTAAAATTTGAGTACTTCTAAAACTTGCTCTTGCATCTTTGGATACAAATCCTGAGGTAGTTTTTGTTGACGAAAAATTATGTCATTATGAGTTTGCCAAATGTATTGAAGCAAGACTTCCCGAAGGAGTAGCCGACCATGCTCTGCGCAGCCTCATTGCCCAAATATGAACTGAATCCATAGGAGCATATTTTATCCATTTATCACTAAGGCCTAAGGGCACATCAGAGATCATACAATCACAAAAATCATGTAGTCAAAGCTGTGACAGTTGTTTGCCTAGGAAGTGATCCCTAGTTGGCCTATAGACCACACTTGTTGGCCAAGTAGGAGCAATCCTCACTAGTGTAGATTGAACAAAGTTGCACTCCCAAGTTGTCAAATGAAACCGAGCAACAGTGACTGTTCACTACTACACACGAGCACTATTTTGATGCTTAAGCATCGATGTTTAGCATGCACGGGGCGCTAATCATCGATAATCAAAGCGGGATTCTTTAAGTGTCGCTATATAGCGACTTTAGACAAGTGTTGCTATATAGCAGCGTTTAAAGAGCGTCGCTATATAGCGACACTTATTAGACTTATGAATGGTCGTTATATAGTGACACTGAGATAGTTTCCTATAGCAACATTTTAGAAAGAGTGTTTTTTCCCATACCAACCTTAAAAGATAGTTTTTCCCAATGGTAAATTTTTTTTCCTTTTCATACATGTTTGATCCTTTGAGAGAATAAAAGTACAAGAGCATGTACATCAAGTTTGAAGCATATATTCATGTCCAAATTTGAGATGAAAAAAATCAATTGAGAGCATTTATATCAACAACTTCCTGAGCCAAGTCTAACATGCCAAACAAGTCTATCTCTAACTCTATAACAAGTTGATCTCCTATATCATCATCGTACTCTAGCATCATATGTTCACCTAAGACTTGATCATCTTCTTCAATAAAGTGTGGTGATTCTTGATGAAGTCATCTTCTTCCTCAATATCGTGATCTCCATCTTCCTCCCGTACGATGTCATTATGCGCATCTTCCTCTTGGCTCATATTATGATCTTTATCTTCTTCGCTAGATCCATCTAGATCAACTGGATCCGGCATTGGTAGTGGCATCTCCATATCCACATCTCTATCTTCAAAAATTTTCTTACTTCATGATGTAACTTGGATCACGTACCACCATAGTGGGATATTGTAATTCACCAAGACTTCGAGTGTAACCCGAAAGGATTCATGCCGTCCATGGCGAGTCCAAGATGTAAGTTGTGTGGCCCCCTTGCAAAGTCTGGCCACTGATTGTCTATGTACTTCCAAGTTGCACAATTTATGGGAATCCTCAATGTGTCATCAGTGGACTGATCAGATGCAGGCCAAGTCATCAACTCCGCTATGGATTTGCATCGAAACGTGTTGTATTCTTGCAATGATGGGAAAGTGTCTCAAGACCTTTACTAGTATCTTCTCAGCCTACAAGTCATCTCTATATCATTGTTTCCCACACTTCGGACAACTAGCCAAATCTCCATGCTCACGACGACGAAAGAGAATACAGTCATTACGGCAAGCATGGATGGTATCATAATCCATACCCATTGTTGTTAGCATCTTCTTCGCTTCATCTCTTTGCACGGGCATTGTATTTGATGTAAGCAACATCTTCTGGAGCAACCTATCACAATTCAAACATACATAGGCTTCGAATAATGGTGATTTTCAAACATGCATGATGATTCTCAAAACAAACAATATCCAAATAATGAGTCAAAGTAATGTGGGAGCCAACCTCATTAAGGCCGAGACACTTGTATCCGACCACCCATACTTTGCTTGCAAATTCAAGATTGAGAGACAAGCCCATAGTTTAGACATCCTAGCACCCTCGTACAACTATGTTGATTGCAACTCTTGCATATTGACCTCAGACTCTGACATCACGTGTACATGTGATGTAGTGCCCCTAAAAATAGAATCCATCATGTCCACCATACCCTCGTCATCATCTGGCACATCCGGGAGACTATAGTCTTGCTCAAAGTGTGAAGGTATATGCGCACCCTCACCACCCTCCTCATCCTGTCTCAAGATTTTGTGTAAATATAAGATCTTGTCTCAAGGTTTCGTGCCATGATGGTATCCAATGTTAATCTCACAAGCTCAAATAGCATTGACTTACCGATGATCCATCACCATGTGCAACACCAATGGTGGGTATCGGTTCGGGCTCCTCTCCATACATCCACAAGTGGCGCATGACAATATGACGTTGATGGCATACTTCTCGCTTGCAATGAGTGCAATGATAATATAACCTCTCTGTAAGCCACTCTGCGCTCCCGGGTGTTGGCGCATCATATGACGAGCTTCCACTCGTCCCTTCCATCTGCACACTTTTAAAATCACAACATGAGCTGCAAGGAAATCTATTAAGATCCAAAAAATAGCCACCCATGAGCTCCTTTCCTCTCTTCTAACAAAAAGTGCCCTGAACCGTCGTTATATAGCGATGCTTTGCCTTGTTCTATCACTAAATAGCGACACTTTTAGGATATAAACGTTGCTATATAGTGACTAACCAGTGTTGCTATATAGCGATGCTGGGGGCTAAAACCCAAAACCCCATGTGACATCGTCTTTAACATCTCTATTGTGGGAAAAGCAAAAATCTCTCCTCCCACCTTATATTCAATGACCTCGCTTTCCTCCTCTCTATTCCCCACTCCTCACCCCTATCCAACCCCTCTCCCAACACTTGTACTCCCTCTCCAACCTTCTCCCTCTCTGCCTGTGTGAAAGGAAGTTTTTCAAGAAGGTGTGTCTCTTTAAGCAATGTAGGTTCATTTTTTATGAGATTTCGTTTTGTGAGTATTGAAGCATTGACTTACTGATGATCCATCACCACGTGCAACACCAACAATGGGTACTGGTTCGGGCTTCTCTCCATACATCCGCAAGTGGCGCATGACAATATGACGTTGATGTCATACTTCTCGCTTGCAATGAGTACAATGACAATACGGCCTCTCCGTAAGCCAATCTGCACTCTCGAGCATTGGCGCATCATCTGATGAGCCTCCACTCATCCCTTCCATCCGCACACTTCTAAAATCACAACATGAGCTACAAGGAAATCTATTAAGATCCAAAAAATAGCCACCCATGAGCTCCTTTCCTCTCTTCTAATAGAAAGTGCCCTAAACCGTCGCTATATAGCAACGCTTTGCCCTGTTCTATTGCTATATAGTGATGTTTTTAGGATATAAACGTTGCTATATAGTGACTGACTAGCGTCACTATATATAGCAACGTTGGGGTCTAAAACTCGAAACCCCACATGATGTCGTCTTTCACATCTCTATTGTGGAAAAAGCAAAAATCTCTCCTCCCACCTTATATTCGACGACCTCGCTTTCCTCCTCTCTATTCCCCACTCCTCACCCCTACGCACCCCTCTCCCAATACTTGTGCTCCCTCTCCACCCTTCTCCCTCTCTGCTTGTGTGAAAGGAAGTTTTTCAAGAAGGTGTGTCTCTTTTAAGTAATGTACGTTCATTTTTTGTGAGATTTCGTTTTATGAGTGTTGAAGCATGTTTCTCCTTGTATTGCTAAGCCTATGTGCTAATTTTCATGCTTGATTTTCAGAGGTTAAAGACAAAAAACGAGATTTGGTGAAAGAAAGAAGACTCACTGCTTCTCTTTTTGGTATTTTTCTTCCTCCTCTTTGTTCTTATTTGTAGGCTTATGCTTTCTCCTTATTTGTAGGATTCTCCAAACTCATCCAATCCCTTTGAAAAGTTGCTTCTTCAAACTCCTCTTTCCTCTAACTAGTTATCTAAAAAACTGGTATGTTTCCACTTTTTTGTAGGTCCAGTCCATGAAACACGGAGCGGGAATTTTCCAGGTAAGAAAGTGCTTCCTCTTTTTCCCTTTTGTTATTTCCGTTATTTGCATTGGCCTGTAGCTAACGCCTTAAGTGGTAGCTGCAGTGATGGGCGTAGGAGCCCTCTCTTTCTCTCTCTCTTTTCTTATTCCCTCTTCTTTCCCTCTTTTCCTCTTTTCCTCCCTCTTTTCCCCCCTCTTTCCCTCATATGCTCATGCATAAGCATAAACATATGCTTTCTCTCTTTTTCTCATGCACATGCTTTTTCTTCTCTTATGCTTATGCTCTTTTCCCCTCTTTCAATCTCTTTTCCCCTCTTCCTTCTCTTATTTTTTCCTCTCTTTTTTCCTCTCTTTTTCTCCTCTTTTCATAAGCATATGTATTTGCCTATGCTTATGCTTATGCATGAGCATATGCCATGAGCATAAGAGAAAAAGAGAGAAAGCATAAGCTTGTGTTTATGCATGAGCATATGAGCATATGCTCATGCATAAACACAAGCTTA
The DNA here is from genome assembly GCF_047967505.1 of Dipteris shenzhenensis. Taxonomy (NCBI): domain Eukaryota; kingdom Viridiplantae; phylum Streptophyta; class Polypodiopsida; order Gleicheniales; family Dipteridaceae; genus Dipteris; species Dipteris shenzhenensis. The sequence goes on from NC_141610.1 coordinate 27,305,127, forward strand.
TGCTTTCTCTCTTTTTCTCTTATGCCCATATGCTCATGCATAAGCATAAGCATATGCTTTCTTTCTTTTTCTCTTATGCTTATGCTCTTTTTCCCTCTTCCTTCTTTTATGCTTATGCTCTTTTCCTCTCTTCTTTTTTCCCTCTTTCGATCTCTTTTCCCCTCTTCCTTCTCTTCTTTTTCCCTCTTCTTTTTCCCCTCTTTCAATCTATTTTTCCCTCTTCCTTCTCTTATGCTTTTGCTCTTTTCCCCTCTTCTTTTTCCCCTCTTTAAATCTCTTTTCCCCCTCTTCCTTCTCTTCTTTAGCCCTCTTCTTTTTCCCCTCTTTCAATCTCTTTTTCCCCTCTTTCAATCTCTTTCGAACATATGCTCTCTCTTTTTCTCTTATGCATATGTTTTTCCTTCTCTTATGCTTATGCTCTTTTCCCCTCTTTCAATCTCTTATGCATATGTTTTTTCTTCTCTTATGCTTATGCTTATGCATGACCATATGTCTCCTTCTCCTCCTTCTCCTTCTCCTTTCCTTCTCTTCTTTTCCCCTCTCTTTTTCTCTTCTTTTCATAAGCCTACAGGATCTCTGTAGGTTGTGGAGAGACCGCCACGATCGGTGGAGCCTCAAATATGATTGTGTAAAGGACATAATGGATTGTGTGGAGGCATTCATGGATTGCGAGTACATAATCGCTGAAGAGCTTGATCACATATTAGAAGAGGTGGAGGATGAGGTCCCTAGTGACCCGCCTAGCAGTGCGAAGAAGGAAAGTACCTCAGACAATAATGCAGAGCAGTAGACCTCCTCCACCATTTTGGCATTTTTAGAGAATGTCTTTTTTGGAGACAAATTTTGCTTAAGCATACTTTTGGAGACATATATTTTTTATATACATAATTTTGGAGACATACTTTTGGTCTCTATTATATATATATATATATATCTTATTGGATTCCACTTGTCTTTTATAAATATTTGTCTTTTCAAATAAGCTTTTCGTAATTGTCTTAAGTAAATAATTGTCCTTCCATATTTATCCTTTATGCATTGATGTCATTTCATAATTTTCACAAGTGATTAATTGCCTGCCCGTAATTTCTTGGGTTTGAATTTCATAATTGTCTTTTTGCTTCTTACCTACTCTTGTTTTTTGTTTTTTGTTTTCATGTTTGTGTCTACGTTTGTCCAATCCCCCCAAATTAAACATGGGATCATATCACAAGTCCAACAAATACGGAAACCCTCGTAGGAGGAGACATCATGATCTTTACTCTCCAAAGGACTTTGATTCCACTCAAGCGACACCTCATGGGCCTACCCTTGCGACTACCCCCGACTCCTCTCAGACGTAGCACTATGACTACCCCTCGGGGAACTCCTTTGCTAGCTCATGGCTTTGTTGGGAGTCCCGACCAAATCCCTCTCCTACACGGATGGCTAGACCTACTGTCCAGCCATCCCCTCTAGCCCCTTCAACTGAGGGGTCATCACGTGAGCATGCCCATCATAAGGAAAGGAAGAGTCAGGAGATGGAGACGATTCAGCACACTCACATCCCTACAGGTCTCCACTTGGTCCTGAGACCCAGTACCAGTCAGGCCCCTTGCCCTCTCCTACTTCCACTACTACTCCTCGCTCCGTAAGCGCTCGCAGTGACACCACTCGCTCTAACTCTGCCACTACTATGAGTCCTCCTTACCCGGTCGAGGACCTGTCCTATGAAATCACGGTTGCTAGAGAGATAATAAAAAATAAAAATGGCTCAGCAATGATGGCCACCATGAGGCGGTTGATGAGCCACCACTTCAGGAGCAGCATAGCTCTATTGACTAGCGGTACCAAGACGACCAAAAGAAGCAGGCAGTCATCGATGAATTTAAAAGACAATATCCTAACCCCCCAAATTGGAAGTTGAATTTGGATTACATGAAAAAGCGCATGGGGGTCCTCTTCAAGCATCGTAGGTCAACCTTGCGTACTTCCATCGCAAAGGGGAAGGCTAAACCTCTCTGGGCAGACAAAGCTGACTGGAAGTTTTTCAAGAAGTAGTACAGGGACCATCTCGAACTGCTCAAGGGTTAGAGGAAAGCTACGAGGAGACAGCTAGACTCCGTAGGTACTTCACACTTTGGTGCAAGTGGACAGTTGGCGTTCAAGGCAACCGTGGTAAGTCTAGTACTTCTTCTCATTTAATGTATTTGTTTTACTACATATTGCATGCACTTTATCTAACTCTTGTAAATTAGGCCCACAGCAAGCTGCGATGGGTCACCTTCCGACAAATACAGAGACGAGATGTAGGTTTTACGTAGGAACAAAGCCGTGGTTTATTGAGCAGGAGGCACTGGGAGCGACGATCAATTGGGATGAGGTGGCTACTCGCACGGTATAAGTCTACTCCTACTTGTAATCTCACTTTTTAAACTATTTTATTCTTCAAGTTTCAATCTAATTTTCAATTAATATGATTTCACTCTTAGAATCAAAGCTCAAACGTCCCATCAGCGGAGGTGAGCGGTGATGATGAGGGATTAGGCTTACACAGCTTCGATGAGGGCCAAGGATCAGTTGGTGCAGCTCACGAGGGCCAGGGATCAGGTGCAACTCACAAGGTCCAGGGATCAAGCTAGTGTGATGAGGATGACAATTTGGATGAGCAGTAGTAGTAGTAGTATAAGTAGTAGTTTGCATATACTTCACCATGTATATGCTTTTGTATGTTGGCTCGTTTGAGCGATTTTGTATCACCCCTTTCACAAGGAAAATTTTATAACAAAAAACATTCTTTTGTAATTACTAAAAAAAAACATTAGTGGGGCAAAACAGGGTTTGCTGTGGCCCTGTTTAGCCCCACTAATGTTTTTTTAAGCTTCTATTAATCATCGCTATATAGCAATGTTTACTAGTGTCACTATATAGCGACACTTAAATAGCAAACGTTCTTTTTTTATGCTAATAGCGACATAAATACCGACCTTTGTGCCCGTCAAAAAAAAAAACTTTGTGTAAAAAGGTCGGTATTTTCATCGGAAAAGGGCCTGTGCCTTGTAATGGTTGCAATCCATCCACTTGCATCTTCCACAATCCCATAAAGCAATCCATCTCACCAATCCATGGGTGCACAAGTGGTAGGCCATCCTTAGAAGTAGTTCAATAGGCGCTACATTATTATTGTAAGCCCATTAACTAACCCATATATTCAAACCAAGTGAACTATCTATAGTAGCAAATCTTTGTGCACTTTCCAATCACAGTCCTTCAAACTAGAGTGCCATGAAGCAAACAACTTTGAAAGGATATTAGAATGGTGAATTTTGACAGCAAAGGGAGACAAAAAAACCTCTTGCCATGATATATCGTGAGAAATACCTAGCAGTCCAACTTCATCAAGTGTCGAGCAATAATGGCCCATGGCTGGTGAGAATGCAACCTCATAAGCCATTTACAACAGAGCCTAATGTTTTTAGTTTTCAATTGCTCAAGCCCAAAACCACCGATCTGCCTTGGCATAATAGCAACCTACTTAGAGAAAGAATGCCACTGATCGTGCCAAAGAAAGTCATGCACTATCTTGTCAATCTCTGCCAAACACCTTTGGGGGATAGGAAGCAAACTAACCACATAAACAACATAGAGGAGGGAAAGAGCCAAGGTGCAGGCTCTAGTGGTATGAAAGACTTGTTTCGAGATTCCTTGTGTGGTTGCATGGCTCGGGTTCTAGCGGTAGGATTGACGATAGCATGAATGGAAGGCATAAAGCTGCTAGGATGGAATCACTACAAGGCATAGGCCATTTTCCGACGGAAATATCGACGCTTTTTACATTAAATTTTTTTTTTCATGGGCGCAAAGGTCTTTATAAAAGTCGCTAAAAGCGTCAGAAAAGGAGCGTCGCTATAAACCGTTGCTATATAGCGATGCTGTTAATCGTCGCTATATAGCGACGATGCAAACGTCGCTATATAGCGACACTGTTAATGGTCGCTATATAGCGACACTGGTAAACGTCGCTATATAGCGACGATTAACAGAAGTAAAAAAAAAGGGTTAGTGGGGCTAAACAGGGCTTCCTTTTGGTCCTGTTTAGCCCCACTAATCCTTTTTTTTTTTTGTAATTACAAAAGAAAGTTTTTTATAACAAAATTTCCCTTGCTTGCAGGGTGATACAAAATTGTTCTTGTGAAATGATGAGGAAAAAATGCATATACATATACAACAGTGTTTGTAACAAAATTACCCTGTGAAAGGGCGATGCAAAATTGCTCAAACGAGCGGATATACAAAATGCTACTACCACTACTCATCCGAATCCGAATCATCTTCGTCTTGTTGGCCTGTTCCTTGGTCCTCGACACCTGCGTCTTCTCCCTCATCCTCGGCACCTGCGTCCGATCCTTGCCCCTGTTCATCGCTCGCCTCCGATGATGGGACGCTTGAGCTTTGACCCTAAGAGTGAACCATATAAATCGAAAATTAGATTGGAACTTAAATTAAAAAGTGAGATTACAAGTAGGAGTAAACTTATACCATGCGAGCAGCCACCTCAGCCCAATCGACTGTCACTCCCATTGCCTCTTGCTCAATGAACCACGGCTTTGTTCCTATCCGAAATGCGCGCCGCGTCTCTGCATCCGTAGGAAGACGACCCATCGCAGCTTGCTGTGGATCCAATTTACAAGAGTTAGAGTTAGCTAAAGTGCATGTAATATGTAAGTAAAACAAATAGAACAATACATTAAATGGGAAGAAGTAGACTTACCACGGTTGCCTCGAACGCATACCGTCCGCTTGCACCAAAGTGCGAAGTACTTACGATGTCCAACCATCTCTTCGCAGCCCTCCTCTGATCCTCGAACATTTTGGGATGGTCCCTATGTTGCTTCTTGAAGTACTTCCAATCAGCTTTGTCTGCCCAGCTGGGTTTAGCCAACCCCTTTGTAATGGAAGTACGCAAGGTTGATCTACGATGCTTTAGGACCAAACCCATGCGCTCGAGCATATAATTGTCATTAAACTCCACATTTGGCAGATTAGGGTATCTTTGTTTTAACTCATCGATCACCGCCTGCTTCTTTTGGGCATCTTGATACCGCCAATCGGTATTTATGCCACTCTTGAAGTGATGACTCATCAACCTCCTCATGGCGGCCATCACTGCTTTGCCCTTTTTATCTTCTATTATCTCTCCGGCAGATGTGATTTGATAGGAGAGATCCCCTGATGAGTAAGGGGGACTGACGGTAGCAGAGTCTGAAGGAGTGGAAGCTGCGCGACCGCTTTTGGATCGAGGAGTAGCAGTGGGAGTAGGAGAGGGAAAGGGACCTGACTGATACTGTGTCTCCGGACCAAGTGGAGACCCAAAGGAGCGTGAGTGTGCTGACTCGTCTACATCTCCTAAGTCAGCACAACATGAGCCGCCCATCCTACTCTTCCTTCCCTTGTGGGAGGCATGCGCAGGTGATGATCCCGCAGTCGAAGGGGCGCGAGGGGATGGCTGGGCAGTACGTCCACCCGTCGGTGTAGGGAAAGGAATTGCAGAGGTCCTCTGAGAGAGCAGAGAGAAGAATCTCGCTGCCTCCTCATTGCTCATCTGCGCTACAAACTCGTCGGGAGTCCCAACAAAGCCATGCGCGGCTAGCAAAGGAGTTCCCCGAGGGGTAGTCGCAGTGCTACGTGGAAGAGGAGTCGGACCAGGGGTAGTCGCAGTGCTAGGACCGAGAGGAGTCGGACCAGGGGTAGTCCTCGGGGTAGTCGCCTGAGAGGAATCAAAGTCCTCTGGAGCATATAGATCATGAGATCTCCTCCTACGAGCCTGTCCGTACTCGTCGGATGAGCGACGTGATCCCATGTCTAACATAAACACAAACACGGAAACAGAAAACAAAAAAACAAACATAAGCATTCTCATAGGCATAGGCATAGGCAAGAAGAAAGAAGAGGGAAAGGAAAGAGGGAAAGAAGATGGAAAGGAAAGAAAAGAATGAGAATGAGGAAATAGAGAATGAGAGAAGGGGGAAATAGAGAAGGGGAAAGAGATGAGGGAAAATAGAGAAAGAGAGAAGGGGGAAATGAGAGAAGGGGGAAATAGAGTGGGAAATAGAGAATGAGCTTATGCGGAAATAGAGAATGAGCTTATGCTTCTCTCATTCTCTATTTCCGCATAAGCATGAGCTTATGCGGAAACTTAAGCATAAGCTCATGCTCATGCATGAGCATAAGCATGAGCTTATGCTTATGCTTATGCTTAAGCATAGGCATCGAAAATAGAGAAGGAGCTTATGCGGAAATAGAGAATGAGTTTCCGCATAAGCTTCTCTCATTCTCTATTTCCGCATAAGCTCATGCATGAGCTTATGCGGAAACTTGAGCATAAGCTCATGCTCATGTATGAGCATAAGCATGAGCTTATGCTTATGCTTATGCGGAAAGCATAGGCATCGGAAATAGAGAAGGAGCTTATGCGGAAATAGAGAATGAGCTTATGCTTCTCTCATTCTCTATTTCCGCATAAGCTCACGCATAAGCATGAGCTTATGCGGAAACATGAGCATAAGCTCATGCTCACTCATGAGCATAAGCATAAGCTCATGCGGAAAAAGAGAAGGAGCTTATGCGAAAATAGAGAATGAGTTTCCGCATAAGCTTCTCTCATTCTCTATTTCCGCATAAGCTCATGCTCATGTATGAGCATAAGCATGAGCTTATGCGGATGCTTATGTATGAGCATAAGCATAAGCTCATGCTTATGTATGAGCATAAGCATAAGCTCATGCTTATGCTCATGCGGAAAAAGAGAAGGAGGTTATGCGGAAAAAGAGAAGGAGCTTATGCATAAAAAGAGAAGGAGCTTATGCGGAAATAGAGAATGAGAGAAGCATAAGCTTCTCTCATTCTCTATTTCCGCATAAGCTCACGCATGAGCATAAGCTTATGTGTAAACTTAAGCATAAGCTCATGCTTATGCTCATGCGGAAAAATGCGTAAACTTAAGCCTTATGCGGAAGCTTATGCGAATCTCATTCTCTATTTCCGCATAAGCTCCTTCTCTTTTTATGCATAAGCTCCTTCTCTTTTTCCGCATGAGCATGAGCTTATGCTTAAGCTCACGCATAAGCATAAGCTTATGCGTGAGCTTAAGCATAAGCTCATGCTCATGCGGAAAAAGAGAAGGAGCTAATGCATAAAAAGAGAAGGAGCTTATGCGTAAACTTAAGCATAAGCTCATGCTCATGCGGAAAAAGAGAAGGAGCTTATGCATAAAAAGAGAAGGAGGAGCTTATGCGGAAAAAGAGAAGGAGCTTATGCGGAAATAGAGAATGAGAGAAGCATAAGCTTCTCTCATTCTCTATTTCCGCATAAGCTCACGCATAAGCATAAGCTTATGCGTAAACTTAAGCATAAGCTCATGCTCATGCATGAGCATAAGCATGAGCTTATGCTTATGCTTATGCTTAAGCATAAGCATAAGCATAAGCTCATGCTTATGCTCATGCGAAAAAAGAGAAGGAGCTTATGCATAAAAAGAGAAGGAGGAGCTTATGCGGAAAAAGAGAAGGAGCTTATGCGGAAATAGAGAATGAGAGAAGCATAAGCTTCTCTGATTCTCTATTTTCGCATAAGCTCACGCATAAGCATAAGCTTATGCGTAAACTTAAGCATAAGCTCATGCTCATGAATGAGCATAAGCCTGAGCTTTTGCTTATGCTTATGCTTAAGCATAAGCATAAGCATAAGCTCATGCTTATGCTCATGCGGAAAAAGAGAAGGAGCTTATGCATAAAAAGGGAAAGAGGAGCTTATGCGGAAAAAGAGAAGGAGCTTATGCGGAAATAGAGAATGAGAGAAGCATAAGCTTCTCTCATTCTCTATTTCCGCATAAGCTCATGCATAAGCATAAGCTTATGCGGAAACTTAAGCATAAGCTCATGCTCATGCATGAGCATAAGCATGAGCATATGCTCATGCGGAAAGAGAGAAGGAGCTTATGCATAAAAAGAGAAAGAGGAGCTTATACAAAAAAAGAGAAGGAGCTTATGCGGAAATAGAGAATGAGAGAAGCATAAGCTTCTCTCATTCTCTATTTCCGCATAAGCTCATGCATAAGCATAAGCTTATGCGGAAACTTAAGCATAAGCTCATGCTCATGCATGAGCATAAGCATGAGCTTATGCTTATGCTTATGAGGGAATTTTGGAAGGGAACATATGAGGGAAAATGTGACCAAGAAGTAGCTTCTTATAAGGGAATCTAAAGCATTATTCCAATGATTATCCACAACGGAATTCAATTGGGAAATTTTGTGAACATTGTGATACTAATAAGGGAACTTGGAAGGCAAAGTACCTATAGGAATTCATGATTGAATTAGCTTTGTTTGAAGGAATTCCAAAAGTTTATAAACAACAAGAGGGAATAATTTCACCAAAATTTACATTTTTTCATGAGGACGTCTTAAAAAGGGAAATACATTACGATATTTCGTGAAGGATATAGCTTCACATGATGGAAAATTGGAAAGAACGTAGCTTCACAATAGGTAATTTTGGACTCATTACAAGGGAATTGGATAGGAAAGTAGCTTTTCATAAGGGAATTTGGGAAAGTAACATATGAGGGCATAAGCATAAGCATAAGCTCATGCTTATGCTCATGCATGAGCATGAGCTTATGCTTAAGTTTCCGCATAAGCTTATGCTTATGCATGAGCTTATGCACTAAGCATAAGCATAAGCATAAGCTCATGCTTATGCTCATGTGGAAAAAGAGAAGGAGCTTATGCATAAAAAGAGAAAGAGGAGCTTATGCGGAAAAAGAGAAGGAGCTTATGCGGAAATAGAGAATGAGAGAAGCTTATGCTTCTCTCATTCTCTATTTCCGCATAAGCTCATGCTCATGTATGAGCATAAGCTCATGCTTATGCTCATGCGGAAAGAGAGAAGGAGCTTATGCATAAAAAGAGAAAGAGGAGCTTATGCGGAAAAAGAGGAGGAGCTTATGCGGAAATAGAGAATGAGAGAAGCATAAGCTTCTCTCATTCTCTATTTCCACATAAGCTCATGCATAAGCATAAGCTTATGCAAAAACTTAAGCATAAGCTCATGCTCATGCTCATGCGGAAAAAGAGCTTATGCGAATGAGAGAAGGGGGAAATAGAGAAGGGGGAATGAGAGAAGCATAAGCATAAGAGAATAAGAGGGAAAGGAAATAGAGAATAAGAGGGAAAGGAAAGAGAGAAGGGAAAAGAGATGAGGGGGAAAGAGAGAAGGGGGAAAGAGAGAATAAGAGAAGAGGGAAAAAAGAGAAGGGGGAAAAAGGAGAAAAAGAGAAGGGGGAAGAAGGAAAGAGAGAGAGGGGAAGAGAGGGTTCCTACGCCCATCAGTGCAGCTAGCGCTTAAGGCACTAGCTGTAGGCCAATGCAAATAACAAAAATAATAAATGGAAAGAAGAGGAAGCACTTACCTGTAAAAGTATGTCCCGCTCGGTGTAGTAGATTGGCCCTACAAAAGAGAGAGTATGTCCCGCTCGGTGTAGTGGACTGGCCCTACAAAAGAGAGAAAACAACCCATTTTTTCAAATAAGATGTTAGTGGAAAGAGGAGATTACAAAAGCAACTTCTTGAAGGGAGGAGATTGAGGAGACAAGAAAAGGAGGAGATTGAGGAGACACGGAGAAAGAGAAGGAAGAGAAATACAGAAAAAAGAGGTGAGTTTTCTTTCTTTCTTTCTTGAAATCTCATTTTTTGTTTCAATTCTTTCAAATCAAGCATGAAAACTAGTTTACAGGTTTAGCAATACAAGTAGAAACACTCACAAAACTAAAGCTAACAAACAAACAACCTACATTGTTGAAACAAACTCACCTCTTGAAGAACTTTCTTTCAGGAAACCAAAGAGGGAAAAGGATAGAGAGGGAGTACAAGAGGTAGGAGAAGGGTGAGGAGTGGAAAATAGAGTGGGAGGTTGCTTGGAATAGATGGGAGGTCGTCGAAAATAGGTGGGAGGAGATTTTGGGTTGCTTACTTGAGAGATTAGGGAATGGATTGAGCAAAACGCCACGTGTTTCGGTGTTTCGGGTTTTAACCCACAGCGTTGCTATATAGCAACGCTTATTCGTCGCTATATAGCGACGTTTTTAATTAAAAACGTCGCTATATAGCGACGGAACAGAGCGTCGCTATATAGCGACGCTTACTGTTCATTTTTTTTATATGGCCTCAAGTGAAGCTCAAACATGCTATGCTTATAATTGTCAATATCTCCTCTTACTATATAGCCTTACTATATAGGATTTTTTGTTTCAATCCTTACTATATAGCGACGTCATTCTTTTTATATGGCCTCAAGAGAAGCTCAAATTAAACATGCTATGCTTATAATTGTTAATATCTCCTCTTCATGCTTATGTTGTGATTTTATAAGTGTAGATGGAAGGGATGAGTGGAAGCTCATCCGATGATGCGCCAACGCCCGGGAGCACGAAGTGGCTTACGGAGAGGTTATACTGTCATTGCACTCATTGCAAGCGAGAAGTACGACATCAACGTCATATTATCATGTGCCACTTGCAAATGTATGGGGAGGAGCCGGAACCAGTACCCCCCGTTGGTGTTGCACATGTTGATGGATCATCGGTAAGTCAAAGCTATTTAAGTTCGCAATCTTATTGTATACTAGGAAATAGAAGATCTTATATTTACACGAATGAGCTTATGACAGGATGAGGAGGGTGACGAGGGTACACATATACCTTCTCACTTTCAATAAGACTATAGTCTCCCGGATGATGATGAGGGTATGGTCGACATGATGGATTCCATTTTTAGGGGCACTACATCCCACGTACACGTGATGTCAAAGTCTGAGGTCAAAATGCGAGAGTTGCAATCAACACAATTGTACGAGGGTGCTAGGATGTCTAAACTACGTGCTTGTCTCTCAATCTTCAATCTACAAGTACAGTATGGGTGGTCGGATACAAGTGTCTTGGCCTTAATGAGGTTAGCCCTTGCATTAATTTGACTCATTATTTGGATATTGTTTGTTTTGAGAATCATCATTTGGATAGTGTCTTTGTCATAGGTTGCTCCAGAAGATGTTGCCTGCACCAAATACCATGCCCGCATCAAGAGATGAAGCGAAAAAGATGCTAACAATGGTGGGTATGGATTATGATACCATCCATGCTTGCCGTAATGATTGTATTCTCTTTCGTCATGAGCATGGAGATTTGGCTAGTTGTCCAAAGTGTGGGGAACAACGATATAGAGATGACTTGTAGGGTGAGCGGATACCGGTAAAGGTCTTAAGACACTTTCCCATCATTGCAAGAATACAACACATGTTTCGATGCAAATCCACAGCGGAGTTGATGACATGGCATGCATCTCATCGGTCCACTGATCACACATTGAGGATTCCCGCAGATTGTGCAGCTTGGAAGCACATAGATAATCAGTGGCCGGACTTTGCGAGAGAGCCACGCAACTTACATCTTGGGCTAGCCATGGACGGCGTGAATCCTTTTGGGTTACGCTCGACATCTTGGTCGACATGGCCCATAGTCGTGGTGAATTACAATATCCCACCATGGCTAACAATAAAAAAGGGACACCTCATGCTTGCACTACTTGTGCCAGGAAAGTACAAGGCAAAAAACATGGACGTGTACATGGCACCTTTGATAGAGGAGTTACAGATATTATGGAGAGGAGTGCAGGTCTTTGATATTTCCAGAGCTCCTAGGCATACCAATGATATTTTGGTCAGGGGTATCTTGATGTGGACCATGCATGACTACCCAGGATATGGAGAGTGCGCAGGTACGTGGTTATGTCTTTACATGTACAATGAGGGATTATGCTTTTTTTACTCTCTTTTGCACGCATGTTTTGTACTAACATATTCATGCACGCGTGCAAGACTTGTTACAAGTGGGTACCATGCTTGTCCTATTTGTGGACCCGCTCTGAAATCGCTTGCATGCTACTCCAAACATATGAGGAAAAATGTTTATGAAGGTCATGCTCGATACCTTCCGCTCGACCATCTCGCACGTGGAGGTCAGCTTGATCCACCACCATCATATTTGAAAGCAAGTGATTGGATTCAAGCTTGGAGGGAGAATGGAGAGGAACCTGCTCCTGGTATGAAGAGGCTATCGATCTTTCACGAGCTTCCTTATTGGGGTCAGTTACAAATCAATCATCTCTTGGATCCCATGCATATCTTCAAGAATGTGGGGGCTACCATTTGGGCACACTTGGTTGGTTCCAAGGACTCGAGAGGAGTGCGAGAAGACTTGCGTGCTATGAATAGGATGTCTCATTTGTGGCCCCAAGTGCATGCTTCAGGAAAAGTTGTCCTCCCGAAAGCAACGTGGATCCTCTCTACGAGGGAGGAGGCAGCGATCAAGGCAGACATTGCCTCTTTTCAAACACCGACAGGGTACATGCGTTGCTTGAAAGGAGCATTTTCAAAGGACAATAAGCTTAGTGGCCTCAAGTCCCATGATTGGCACAAGGTCTTACAGGTATTCTAAGTAGAATCAGTGTACCGATAATAGTGATGCGTTAGCGTAATTATTATTATGTTATATTGTTGACATGATTTCATTGTTGCTTTGATAGTTCATCCTTCCAATTACAATAAAAGGGTGCTTACAAGAAGATGTTAGAAATGCTATATTCAAGATCTGTGGTATTGTGAGGTGTGCTTACTATCAATTCGCATTATGTATTTTCTTCATGGACATGTGAAATAGGTGGATATCTCAAATATCTTACATATGCATGGACATGTGAAATAGGTGGATATCTCAAAAAGAGATCTCTATATCGAGCATCGAGAAGGCTAGGGTGGAATCCATCGAAGCTGTATGCTTGCTTGAGAAGCACTTTCCCTCAAGCATTATGACAACTCAAGTCCATTAAGCGTGAGGAGAGAAGATACCATTACGAAACCCGATTTTTATAACGACGATTAACGCTAAGCGGGTGCTAAACGTTGGTACGTAAATGTCGCAATAGGATGCTTGTGTAGTAGTGAATCATGGAAGCACCACTCAAGGCTGAGAGGGGACGCCAATCTAGTGGATCATGGCATTCGGACAAGAACCATTCGAGATGCATGATGGGTGGATGTCCGCAATCTATTCAGGAGCAATTCACAAGGTAGGAGTGCAATTTAGATCAAACAGTGATGAAGTTAAATAAACTTCTACTAAACCCTAACCTTTTTTTTGAAAAAAAACATTAAAATTGTGGATTGTATTAAACTGTTGTTCAAGCCCTAAAGAGACCTTATACAAAATTTGACTACTTAAAAAGAGTCCACCCACCTAAGCCTATACTACACATAGCTAGATGTCTATATGTGGCTGAGGTACCAATTACCAAAGCAAGTTCTTGCTAACTACGAGGAGCTTGCTGCTCAAGACCCAGCCTAGATCCCTAAGGGTCCCCTTGGCCTGAACTATGACTATGCCCCACTCCCAAACCACTGTTGAAGGCAATATTGTTACAAACTTCCCAAACTAGCATCATCAGGACCACCCTAATATATGGCCAATTATAGGAAGGAAAAAGTCTTGCAAAAATTAAGGTAAAGAAGCTAAGTCTTTTAGAAATTAATTTAAAGAAATAAGGAACCAACTCATGAGGCTAAGGCTTGCATGCAAATTTTGAAGTGGAGGCTTGTTGGCATTAGGACCACTATGCTTGCATATTTATGGATAATTGTTAGCCAATGTGCAATATATTGAATTGTGAGCTGAAAAATATGATGATGAACAACAACATTGCAAGGGCATTCACATTACATTAACATGGGTAAAACAAATCAAGCCAAGTAGGCACATTTTGTGTTCCAATGAGTTTTTTTTTAATGCTTGATATTTAAAATAAAATAATGGCATGGATGATGTGGGCATCTCTTGGACTACATGCTAGGCTAAGAAAATACAATCACCAAGGTTAACAACATGAGCATATGAGTATTTCAAACTACATGCGACTATAAACTTCATTAGACTCCCCCAAAATGAAAGTAAATTGGAACATAGATGAAGTCTAAACAATGGACATGGCACTTAAATTTTGAGCTCTTTTTAAGACAAAAGAATAATCAATTACACTCTAGATAGGGAAACCACTAGCTTGATTCAAGTTAAAAGTGAATTGGGAAGGAATAATGGTGGCTTAAAATCTACTTAATGAGGTCGATAATAGGGTCCATCGATCTACTTAAAATTTCCTTTTTTGGAAATATATTGTTATCTTTGTTTGTCTATAGATGTAATTCACTTGTTTAGGATAAGTTGTTCTTGAAACCTTCACTATGTGAAGCAGCAATTGATGTTTAATTCTTTGCCTTTTTTTTTGTCAATATTATTAAATCATGTTATAGAGTGAGAATATAGTAATCACACTCATTTCATTGATGTTTTGCAAGTACTACTCCTTGCTATAAAATGTATATGTATAAATACTACTATTTGAATTTTGAGTGTGTTCAAATCGAAGACATCCCATGATCATTGATATTCTTCTGTTTCACTTTTTTCTTTATTTCCTAATTATATAAATTGTGTCTAAAGCCTAATTAATAACCCTAACTAAGTGAGACTAGATAAACATCTAGAGAATCATATACAACCGTTTGTATTTGATGATTTTTTGGTACTAGCTGCCCAAAAATAATGCGTCTCACTTTTTATAGTTTTGTTCCCAATGATCTTTAATTGTGAACTTGGGGAAAGTAGAAGATCATGTGTTGACTTGTGTCCTTTTGATAATGCACAATCTATACATCATAGGGAAAATTGTGGTATTGGCCTCCTCATCCAACAAAATCTAAGAACTACCTTCAAGAACATTCACACAACACAAACTCCATAGTATCTTGTTTAAAATAATGTTTACTCAAAGGAAATGAACTTGTACTGTATTAATAATGTTAAAATCTTAAAAAAGACACCATATGTGCAAATTGTATTTATCCATTTGGTAGCAATCTTATTTATTGTGTTCACATTCATCAGCTCAACAAACTAGCACATTAAGAAAATTAATTTTTAGATAGTTTCCAAACCATTAGTTGGTTGTATAGCTCTTGCTTGATTTTTCAAGCATTATGTTTGTGTGTAGACTATTCCTATGCTTGGAACCAACCATGTGGTTAAATCGACCTAGTCTAGTGCCTAAGCTAGCTATATGGTTGAAAAAACCACGTGATCTGAATGGCCCTGGTGGGATGACAATGACTAGTGAAGGACATACACTAGGGTAGCACCCACCCAAATTGATTCCCCACACTAATGTTTGGAACTAGCTTCATGAACCTAAAAGGGAATTGAACTTCTTCTTCGATCATTAGCACTATTTAAGAAACACAATATCATGTAGTTATAATTATATTAATCAGCTCAAGAAGGTTAAGTTGTTCCAACCACAAAGCTAGTATCTAGATGCCACCCGATGTTTACTGGAACTAGGCTAGTGGTTGTCTAGTAGAAGACAACAATGCAATGCATCAAACACGTATGTTGAACCTTGCCTAAATGCCTCCAAGGATTGTTGCTCTATGAGGAACTTTTATTTGTGTTGTTTCTCCCCTTGCAAACATTGCTCATTTGTCTTCGAATGTCATGTGAATACTTACTTATATGTTTACTCCCCCTTCAACTTGCTCTTTGTACCCTCACCAAGTTCTTCTAACCTTTCTATATTTGAGGCTCTATCTATTTCTCTTCCAAGCCATGAGAAGATTCATTGTGCCATATGAGTCAAGAATAGAGATAAGACAACTTGTCAAGAGATGTAGTGAGGAAAATGACACTTAAATAAATGATGAAGGGACCCCAATTGTTGCATCAACCCATTTAAGAGAGCGTGGAAGAGGCTTCAAATTTGTGTTAAGAGATGGGTACCGTGGCAACAAGTTCGAGACTCATGAGAGTAGGAGGCATGAATGTTTGAAATCCCACATAGAAGATATGAGATTTTGGGCAATCATGGTTTTGCAAGAAATTGGACATTGTGATGGCCTCCAAGCATGTGCAATAAGGCCTAATATATTTTATAGGTCCAAATGGAAAAATGGCACACTAGTAGATTTATGCTATGGATTATGAAATGTGATCACTTTATGTATTTATGAGTCTCATTACAAGAAAGTGCAAGGAAAATGAAACAATTTAAAATTATAAATAACATTGGATTTATCGAAAGATCATTGCACATGCATGAATTGAATGTTTCCAATACACCCATTGTGAGGTAAATCACTATGACTATCACTATGACTATACCCATTCTGGGGTAAACCACTATGACTATCATCAAAGATCAAAATTTCAAGACCATCATACAATAGCTCCATAAGTGTGGACTATGTTCTTTTAAATTGTTTTAGTTTTAAGCAAGACTAGACACATTTAGAGAGTTTGCCATTGAATTGGTGTGCACAATTATTGCATGCAAAATTGAAAACTCCCCAAAGGCCATAGCAAATATTGTGACTGCGCTGTGTCTTTTGGTTAGAGGAAGCTCAAGTAATTCACTTTCGAATGAACACTTTCTTGCATGTGTGTGGAGGATAATTTTATACATGTTTATGAATAAATTGTTGTATCCTATAAAGTCTAGGTCCATACATACTTCACATGTAAAATAGCATATGCAATGGTTTAATGATCTTATTCAAGATGGCAATTCCATATGGATCATTATCAAGTTGGAAAGTATACTAATGTGTAGAACCCATGTTTGTCAAATTTGATTTGGTGTGCATACATTATGGCTTGAACATGAGTTTACTTATTTACAATATATTGCTAGGACCCCACAAAATTGGATATACCTAAGCTTGCTTTTGCTCACAAGTACAATCATGTGCTTACTAGTCTATAGGAAAACCCACAAAAATTGATCATTTTTAAACTAGAAGATAATGTGTGCACTTGGAGATGTCGAAGCAAGTTCTTCTTGTTGTACTATCGACCATCCCAAATTGAAGGTAACAAAATACTGCATCCTTTTTATCACTAGCATCTTTATCCTTTCGTGATCAGTCCATGCTACTGAGAGTATGGACATGATCGATAGCTTAGAGGTTGACCAATTATCATAGATAGGAAAAGCATGTCAAAGCCAAAAAGAACGTAGAAAATGTTATTTGGGT
The DNA here is from genome assembly GCF_047967505.1 of Dipteris shenzhenensis. Taxonomy (NCBI): domain Eukaryota; kingdom Viridiplantae; phylum Streptophyta; class Polypodiopsida; order Gleicheniales; family Dipteridaceae; genus Dipteris; species Dipteris shenzhenensis. The sequence continues at coordinate 27,322,295 of NC_141610.1, forward strand.
GACTATACACATGCACAATGAGTAGAACCCCTTTGGAAATTAGACAGCTTTTCTTACATCGGGGGTAGGAGAGAAATATCAGCGTAATCTATTCATAAACAAAAGATTTAAAGGTAGGAAAAACACTGGTTGCCAATTCGACATCTAATGGTTGATATTTGGGATTAACAGAAAGAGCAGCTATCAGAGATGGCATTGCTGCACTAATTTTGAATCAGCGTATGGGTAGTCCTACTACGATTGGCATTTTGGGAGATCCGGGGACGGGGATGGGAAAATCGAGCCAAGGTACGCTAATGCTTTGATACTCTTACTGCACAGTCTCATTTTTCTTGCAATTGTGAACTTTTGTAGGTCGAGCAAATAGTGCTGCTAAATGCTGCACACTGCAAGCCATATCGAAGGATCCACTGCACAGCCCATTGGAGGGAACAGGGTATACACTAGAAGAAACTAACTTCCCTGGTGCAATATCAAGAACGGGTGCCATCTTGGGTCTATACCTTTAAAAAATCGCCACATGCGATTTTCTTAAAATTGATCATGCCAATTCTAACGACACTCTTGCTTGGACTGTTGGTTGCCTTGGGATTATGGAAATTATTATCTTTACCAAAGCTGCAACATCAGGCATTGCTTAAGGTCTTTAAAATCGGATCCACGCCGGCGAGCTTGCTGACGGTGTTCTGGGTTGTTGCAACAAGAATTCGCGGTCTGCTGAAGCCTGTCAGTGAACAAGTTCGTTCATACACGCAGTTGCCAGAGCATGAATCTAAATTAGGTTATCAGCACCAAGTGATAGACGACATCAAACTTCTTCGAAAACATATGTGCACGAAGCCGACGTTCTTATTCTTGGTACACTTACACGGATACTAGGCATACTAGGGATGTTGCCAGAACCTTCCTTAGATGATGCGGAGAAATGCACTGAAGGTTTAATGACGATTCCACGGGAAAATAATCTGCGAGTAATCGTCTTCATAGACAACCTGGACAGACAGAAAGAAGAGGTGCGTGACGCGTCTTCAAAATCCCGTAACGTACACAGCTCTTCTGTCTCGTTTTGCTTTGTCTGATTATCAAAGTCGTGACTGAATTGTGGAGTGCAGCTGCTACCTCCATTGGACGTAATCCTGGACGCTTGCGATATGAATGCTGTGGTAGCGGTTGACAAAAAGATAGTTGAGGATGCTGGGCAAGTGGAGTCTAAGGGTCAGGATACTTTGGAAGCGACAGCTACTCTGCAAATACCCATAGACCCGGGTGTTGATCAAAAGCTCCTGCGTCAGTTGATCCAAATACCCATTGTATTACCAGACCCCGGGGTTGATCAATTAAGAAAGTTACTGATGGAGTTGCTGAACGTCTATCCAACCCAATACGATGATATTTTGGAGCGCGAGAGCTTGGGGCTTCAAGAAAATGAGGTTTTGCCTGAGGAAGAAGTAGAATTCGAGCTCGAAAGTGTGGATCCTACAGAGATTCAAAACGTTTCTATCAATATGGAGGGAGGTGAGATCTCATACATATGCGCAGTGCAGCAGAATCTAGTAGAAGCAAAAACCTGCTGCTAGTGAAAGCAATAAGTAGTACTTTTAGCGCAACTCTCATAACTTGGGATGCTTTTGCAGGGCCTTCGAATGGTCAACGGGACACAGGTGCCTGAATCTTTGCAGTGTTCTTCCATATGTGCGCGTGCTCGTAACTGATTTCGAAAATTCATACCTGCATAAAGTCTTTTGAAATTCGTTGACGTAGTCTCTTATCTTTCAATTCTCTGGTCTGATTTTCCGTGGTGACGGATTTGTTGTTTTCCTTTAAAGTGTGGAGGGCTAGAAATTTAAGTGTATTAGATTCATATTATTCAAAAGGTGAGATTAACGTGTTCCGGCACTTGGTGAAGCATGCATATGGTGAATTTAGAAGCCCTCCTGGATGGAAGAGCCTACTCAATTACCACCGTCTTGTGAGGAGTATCATGACTCCCGCAGTTCGAAGGACGACGATCAAAGGGTGGAAAACGCAATTGATAATATGGTTGTTCTTTTGTTGGCAATGGAGAGATCAGATGGATGACATTATCGAGGTATGTTCTTAGCACGAACTCTGTCCTTTGTGTTGAATTCTCACCTAAAGACTGATCTATGGAGCCAGCGATCAAGATTATTTCCATCACTTGCAGCGTCGTTTCTTCTGTTGCACTGCTCTGCATATGTTCGTTAAACAATGCATCATTTGAACGAACCGCACCAATATCGTTTTCCAGAGACAGAAGCCAATGGATAGTCTGTTTGAGTTTCCATACTCAGAAGTTTGTTTTATTTGGTAGCTCTTGTCCACTTTGATGTCCATTCGACAGATGCCGAAACAATTGTGTGTAGGGTTGGCAAGCCATCTATGATTTCCAACCATTCCGTTTTGACTGCAAATTTGGTTTTTTGGATATCCCCTACAAAACAGAGAAAGACAGCATGAACTTTAAGCCACATTCCGCTATAAATGCTTTATATGTTGAGGCTTGTCAGTTCCTTCGTAGTATTTGAGATGCGAAATAGTTGTAGTGTTCTTTACCACATAACAATTTTATCTGGCACACTCTTGCCGAAATTGTCCGTCCGCAAATGCTTATCTGCATAGTAAGAATTTGTGTAAGATGATCCACTTCTCTTGAGTTAATAGTTGGTAACACTAATATTTGCGAAAGACAATTAATCCCTAGACCATGCTTTATGTATCACTTCTGTTGCCATGAAGTGAAGATTCGGATTTTGGAGTGTGCGTAGGTCTCACAAGAAGGAAGATGGACATGGTTTGCGCATTTGGTTAATCAAATGACAATTAATCTCTACTTCTATTTTCTTGGCATGATATTTACCTTGTGATCCTCAAAGATGGTTGGCGAAAGAGGAACACATTGTTTGACCTTCAACAATAAAGAATATGCTCTTAATCAGATTTATGTGAATGCTCTTTTAGTAACAAGCTGCCTTCAATGCGATGGTAGGCCCCTTCTGACGGATTTTTCTTCTCCCCTCCCTCTTTCTAGGGCCTCTGTCCCCCACTGTTCTGGTCCAGCCTACCAATTCCCTCCATTTTTTAATTGCCTCCCATGCATTTGCCCTCTTCTCCCTCTTTCTCTGCTCCCTCCTACTCTGGCCTGCTTACTGCAGCTCCTCTCTCTCTCTCTTCCATTTGCTGTGTACCTTCCCCCCCGCCCCCCCCTCTCTCTCTCTCTCTCCCTCTCCCTTTCCCCTCTCTCTCTCCTGTTCCTTTGTTGGTGCTGCTCTGTCCTTCTCCATCTCCCTCTTTTGTGCCTCTGTTGGAGCTGCTCTGTCCCTCCTTCTCCCTCTCCTATGCCTCTATTGCTACTACTCTGTCCCTCTCCTTCTCCCTCTTTTGTGCCTCTCGTGCCTCTGTTGGAGCTACATTGCCCTGTGTAGGAGTCCCATTCTTGCTGTTGCAACCTTTGCAAGCATGGTGAGGGGCAAGGCTACAAGACCATGCAATGATGTGACCTCTTGTGTCTTCCACAACCTCTCCACAACACCAGAAATGCATTGGATGAGTGGATCCCTTGCACCTACGGTTTAAATGACTTGATAGTGATGAAAGGATCGGACCAAAGGTCCACATAAGCTTCTCGAGGTGATATCTTGCATGAGTGGAAGGGGTGCATCTTGAAGTTCAAGTTTGGGAAGAAAGGATGGCTCACAAAAGTGCAACATGTTTACATGGGAAAAGATATGTGGCTTCCTCCATCATTCAATCAATCTAGGATACCCTCACATTATGAGCCTTTCTATCTATGTACCTTTTTCACCTGTAAGTGTAATGAGTCCATTTGGAAATTTTGTGTTTGGTTTCTAAGAGCTCTTATTCATGGTAGCAGATGTTTTCCCTTCGGACTTCGAGGGGTGGGAACCAATTTAATCATTCATAGGCAAGTTCATTGCTGCAATTCATGAGGATTTAGGTAAGCAATTGCATGCAGGCGAGAAGTTGGCCTCCTTGCGAATGAAGAATGTGTATTGGTTTCTCCTTTCAGTTCATGGTAAATGTTTTTCAAAACATTTGGGGATTTTATGATTAGTTTTAATTTTTAGGGTTTTGATATATATAAAGGGATGAGAGCCCTTTTTACATCACATTCTCACTTTCACGTTTAGAGAGCCATAGAAATTCCCACCCGCAAAAGTTGCTCACTCCATCAATCGCTATTTACCATGGATTTAGCTAGAGCTACGTTCCATGATTTCATCTCGCGAACTGCATTTGCAAGTCATGAGGGAGAGCTATTTTTAGTGTTTGATAGGACTTTAGATGTCCTAGGCACATATATGCGAGCCAAGGATGACTTCTCATATCTCATCCTCTACATGCAAGAAAATTTCACAAATTTTGCTTATACACTTGACCACTCTTCAAAGAGATGGATTCCCATAGATTACATCAAGTATTTGTTCCTAAAGAAACCCAAGTTTGTAAAGCGCTTGGCCCGCTTTTGTGATAATCTTACAGAGGAAGGGTTTAGGGTGGTAGAAGTAAAAGACATCCTAGAAGCGGGGATCACGGGAAATACAGGCACTAAATTCCTTTCATGGGAGATGGCATTCATCTTTCTTCTCCAAGAAGGAAATTTAGAGGAAGAAGCCTCATCGTCCAACACCCCCCTCTAGTAGAACTGCTGATATCCTCATCCCTAGACTAGACTCTTACATGTACATGGAAGAGAGTTCTGACCATGCAAGAGAGGACATGGATGCAGCTCAAGCATTGATCCTACTTCAAGATCCCCTAATAGAGCAAGAATCTGCATCGCAGACCGCTGACCCAGAAGTAGACTTATGGTCCTTGTCCCCCCCCATCATTGATGGAGAAGAGTACTTATTCCTCCATGACATAGAGGTTCTTTTTGGACTACGAGAGGATGAGGCACTCGGAGTCCTATCTGGGTTCAATGTTGATACAAGTGTCAAAGATCTCGAGGTTTTAGGTTTTGAAGACCAGACAATGGAAGAGTTTCTCTTGACAACACTGGTTTCAATGCGGGCTGTAGACATGTCCATATATGATGCACAACCCTCTCATGCAGAAGCTTCCACCTCCAAGACAGGTTAGGAGGAAGCTTCCACTTCTACCACCTCCAAGACAGGTCAGGAGGAAGGTTCCACGTCCCAAATGGAACATCACACAGCACTTGGTTCCATCAACATTGCAAATGAGAAAGGGATAGAAGCCACGATGCTGTAGTGGTAAGTTCAAATAATATTTTTTATTTTGATGTTCTTTTGGTATAATTTGTTTTGTTAGTCTTCTAATATTTGTTGAATTGTTGCAGGAGGTGTTTGAGCTTGATGAATTCTCATCTCGACGGGGTAATGTTCGCAAAGCATTTGGGCGAGATCATTCTTTGGCCCATTACCTTGGAAAAGTAGCAAAGCACCTCATGGTCTTCCACAACAAATTTTCTCCTCAAGGGCCTTCAGAGCTGCTAAAGTGCAAGGCATTGTCGCATGCTATCGGATACTCCAACATTACTCGAACTGCCGACAAAGTGATTTTGATACACCGCCTAGCTGCTATCAATGCTTTTGGATCGAACCGTTCATGGTAGGGTATTGACGGCAACAGCTATGTCTTTGGCAGCAGGAGAGGAGGATGTTAGTGCTATTGCAACTAGGTTTATATCTAGGAGTCCACTAGGGGATTCAAAGATCCCTAAGGCTTAATGTACTCGAAATATCCAAGAAGAAAGATAGCTTGTGAGGCCTCTTGTAAATATAAACATATATTTCAATGGATACATGACTTTAATGACTACATGTCTTTATTATTTGTTTTAAGTCATCGTTGCTCATCATGAATTCATAATATTTATTCCATTGTTTTTTTTTTAAGTCGTTGATGATATATTGTCTCCATCCTTTTAATTGTGTTAATTTAATGTATTTCAAGCCAATTTAGTATGATTTTCACCAATTCTGGGTATCCAAAGTTCATTTTTATCAAATCCTAGAGGAATTTCACCGTGGCATAGAAGAGAAAAGTGTCTGGGACATCGTGAGGAGCCTAGAATGCCCTAAACCCACCACGATGCAAATTTGGGCATTCTGGACTTGCCAGAATGCCCAAATTCGCGCCATGGTAGGTTTAGGGCATTCTAGGCTCCTTGCAATGTCCCAGACACTTTTCCCTTCTATGCCATAGTGAAATTCCTCCAGGATTTGACAGAATTCAAAAGTTACATTAAAATGAATAGTAACTTCAGTCATCATAAACATGGAGGATTCACAACAATGCGATAGTGTAGAGAATGTGGATATATTTTATTAAAAAAGATCAGCCTTTGGGCCTCAGATACAAGATAGTGCCTTCAAGGGCAGGGGGTAGTCTAAGTCCTAAGGGTGGACTCCAAGAGAATCTAGGGCTTCAAGCTTGGGGCCATCCATAGTCGCTTCACCAGAGCCATGTCCTTATCCATGACCATGACGCGCTTTGCATGGATGGCACACAAGTTGGCATCCTCGAACAGAGAGGTGGTCACTTGCTTTGCAGCCTCCTGGAGCACCCCTATAGCTCCTGTGCTAAATCGCACATCATCCTTGTATCCCTATGCTAGGTATGTTGGATGGGAGCACATGGGACTAGGTTGTCAGTGGTCTTCTAGACATCTGTTTGATCTCACTTAGGACCCATGCTCCTGGCTTTGCTTTGTATGGCTTCCTAACTCTTGGTGGAGGCTATAAAGGTACCCAAACATAGTTCCAAGGCCTCCTATCTGCTTTGAATTTCTTGCATTGCTCTTCTCTGCATTGTTCCTTCTCCTAATCCCCCTCTTGCAGATGTCTTGAGCTTTGTCCTTCTTTGGGATGGGGCTTTCTCGGCATCTGCTTTACCCTCTTTATGGGCACAGGTACCATTTCCACAATGGGCTCTATCACCGGGAGAGGGAAGATTGTGCTCTTTCTTACAATCTATTGACCCCTATCCGAAAGCCTCTCGATATCAGGGAGATTCTCAAATACATTTTGCTTGATCAAGAGAGTATTCTCATAGGGAGGGGAAGGCTAAGGGGAAGGGAGGTCCTCAAATACATTTTGCTCAATCAGGGGAGTCCTCTCATGGGGAGGAGAAGGCTGAGGGGAAGGCTCATGCTCTTGGGACTTGGGAGGGGGCTCATGAGAGTCAAAGGAGGGCTCATGAGAGTTTAGGGAGGGCTCATGAGAGTTGGGGGAGGGCTCACGAGAGATTGATGAGGTGCCACCGGACCTAGATAGGTTAATGTGCACAGATGCCATGGAGGTGGTGGAGCTAGAGGAGGAAGGGTGGAGGCAGCGTCCTATGGGTCTAGCAGTGTTCTTCACTCATGCCATTGAATAATGAGAGTTAGGGTTTTTTAAAACATTTTATATAGGCCCATCATTTTTTGACACCCCTTTTAATTACATTTAGGGTTTCATCGTGCCCCTCGCCCTTGCCCTAACCCCTCCAATCCCCTCACCCTCGTCGACCTCCCCCCCGTTGCCCTGCCCCCTACTTACCCTACCCACACCTGTTGCCCTCCCCCATACCCCCCATCCTACCCCTCCCCCCACCACTCCACCCCCCCTTGCCCTACCCAGCACCCCTCCCTTCTCTTCCCCCTCGTTCACCCTACCCCCACCTTCCCCAACCTCATTACCTCACACAGACCTTGGACTCCAAGAGTAAGTACAAGATTTGTGGTCAAAATAAGCAAGATATTTAAGAATGAGTACACAAATTGTGGTCAAAATAAGCAAAATATTCATTTCATATCTGTATACAATTACACCATAGCTTCTGTTGTTGGTTGGACCCATCTGCTCCCTTCTCTCACTCTAGCTTGTAAACAACACATGTGACTCCTTGACTCCCTATGGATGCACTCCAAGCACTATGCCTTATATTCTTTGATACAATTTGAACTGCTTTTGCAAGTTTCCTTTTCAGACTTCAAAGTCCTTCCTAGTAAACATCTAAAAAACCAGTCGAACATCTTATGCTATGCATTGCTATGAGCTACACCACCACCATGCCTTGAGTTCTTGAAGTAGGCTACCTTGCCTCTATAGTGTGACTTCTCCATGCGATAGAGCAACTAACCTATGGACTCCATTCGGCCCATAGCCATCCGAGATCATCTCGGGCTCCAAACGGGCCCCGTAACTCGAGAGTGGGCTGCCCTAGGAAATGCTGTGTCTACCCTCAATGCAGTCAGTCATGGGATGCCTTCCTACACTTGCATGTAGCCTAGTTGGTAGTGTGCCAACTCCATCCAGCCATCAAGCCACACATGGCCCCCATCTGGTGTCCAAACCAGGACCTACTGGATAACCAAGCTACTCAAATGCCTTCTCCTCATATGGGGGGCTTATAAGTAGAGTTAGCTGGTTCCTGTGTAGTTACATGAGAGTGGAACATTGATATCTAACAATGCCCACATCCTTTGCAATCTTGTCCTTGTACGATTATGTTCCACAAATCAAGAGAAATTTGCTATTAGTTACTTCCTTGACCATGAGGTGAGGTTCAACAAGACAGGAGCAAAAATTCTAGATAGTGCAGGAAATCTTGTTGGCACAGGAGTAAGGAGGAGCAACCTATATGAGCTAAGTGCTCTTACAACCACCATTGGAGTGGGCACAAGCAGACTTTGGCATGAAAGATTCAGCCACATCGGATTTGCAGCACTGAAGGAGATGCAGAAGCAAGGTATGGTTGCTCACTTACCTGTAGTCACAGAAATCAAAGAACCGTATGAAGCTTGCATGATGGGCAAGCAATAGAGAAAGGCATTCCCACAAGAAAGCAAGAATAGAGCAAACGCTCCTCCAAAGTTGGTGCATGTTGACTTGTGTGGTAAGATGCCTACACAGGCCTTGGGGGATCTTCCTATTTTTTATTGATTGTCAATGACTATAGTAGGAAGATGTGGGTGTACTTTCTTCGTGAAAAGGATCAAGCTTTTGGTAAATTTAAAGAATGGCTATAGCTTGTTGAAAATGAAACAGGGAGAAAAGTGAAGAAAATCAAATCGGATGGTGGTGGTGAGTTTGTTTCTACAAAGTTTGATGATTTTTGCAAGAGCAAAGGGATCAAGCGACAAACAATGACACCACATATGCCTCAGCAAAATTTGGTTGTTGAACGCCGAATGCAGACCACCATGGAGATGGGGAGGTGTATGTTGAAAGGTGCTAGACTACTAAACCACTTTTGGGCTGAGGCTATCAATATTGTGGTTTACATCCTTAATCACAGCTACACAAAGGCACTCAAAGGTAAAACACCACATGAGGCTTACAATGGTAAGAAGCCACCTGTCTCCCACTTCAGAACATTTGGGTGTGAATGCTACACGCATGTACCAAACAAAGAGAGAAACGAGCTACAACCAAAAAGCACCAAATGTATCTTCTTAGGCTATTGTGATGAGAAGAAAGCCTATAAGTTGTATGACCAAGAGGCAAAGAAGATCATAGCGAGTCATGATGTGGTGTTCAGGGAGCAACCCAATGCAGTGGAGGTAGAGAAGAGCTCTTCCACTTTATCATCAGGCGAAGAGGTAATTCAATATGGACCTATCCCAGGGGCTATAAAGGAGGAGAAAATATTAGATGATGAAGGTATAAGTCACCAACCTGTTGTTACACCATCGAAAAAGCCATTGCCACGATGGGTAAGGCAGCTCTACGACCATGATAATAAGATGGTTATGTCTATTGAGCAACATGCAGATGGACCAAGGCGGTCTCAAAGAATCGAGGAGCAAAGGAGGGCTTTTACTCACATAGTCAATATGGCCTTGATGGCTGAGATTATTGTAGAAGTAAAGGGGCCTGCGAGTTTAGAGGAAGCACTTGCACACCGAGATTGGAAAAACACTATGCAAGTAGAATATGATAGCATCGTGAAGAATGAAACTTGGGAGCTAGTAGATCGACCACCTAATAGAAAGGTTATTGGCACCAAGTGGGTTTGGAAGGTAAAGTACAAGGCCGATGGGACTTTGGAAAAGTACAAAGCCAGATTGGTTGCACAAGGATTTTTGCAAGTTGAAGGGTTTGATTTTCAGGAATCTTTTGCTCTAACTGCCAGAATGATCACTATTTGCATAGTACTATTAGTGGCTACTCATAAAATGTGGCCAGTTTATCAAATGGATGTTAAAACAACATTCTTGAATGGTGACCTCAAGGAGGAGGCGTTCGTGGCTCAGCCACTTGGTTTGAGGCACCCCATTCTGAGAACAAGGTATGTAAGCTAAAGAAGGCTTTGTACAGGTTGAAACAGGCCCCAAGAACATGGTACTAATGGATAGACAAATTCTTTCATAAATTAAACTTCAAAAGATGTGCCTCAGATGCTAACTTATATGTGTACAGGAAATTTGGAAAATCTGCTATTATTGTTCTATATGTGGATGATCTCCTTATTACAAGTGACTATGAAGACATGATCCAACAAACAAGAAAGGCATTGAGCACTGAGTTTGAGATGACAGACTTAGGCTTGATGCACTACTATTTGGGGATTGAAGTCTGGCAAGAGCTAGGAAAGATCTTCATCTCTCAACAGAAATATGCAAGGGAGATCTTGAAGGCATTTGGTATGTCCAAGTGAAGGAGATAGTTACACCTATGGAGGTAAATGCGAGGTTGTCTATGGAGGATGCCTCACCACCAGCATACATTAGGAGGTATAGAAAGTTGGTCGGCAGCCTCATCTATTTGTGCAACACCAGACCGGATGTCAGTTTTGCTGTTGATGTTTTGAGCAGCTTCTCCAATAAGCCCCAAGAAAATCATTGGAATGTAGGGATGTGGGTGCTCAGGTATGTGAAGGGCACTCTTGATTATTGCATCACCTATGGCACGGGCACTTCCTTGGCTGGTTATTGTGACTCAGATTGGTGAGCTGGAAATGTTGATTCTAGGAAATCAATTTCTAGATATTGTTTCTCTTTAGGTTCAGGTATCTTCTCTTGGATCAATAAGAAACAACCAACATTGGCATTGTCTTCCACCAAGGCTGAGTACAAGGCAGCATGTTTTGCTACATGTGAAGCACTGTGGCTAAGGAGGATCTTATGGCACATGGGAGTGCAAGAGGATAAGGCAACTATGCTGAGGTGCACGACAATCAAAGTTGCATGGCCATGCGCAAAACATATAGAGATTCAGTATCACTATGTGTGTGATTTGATAGTGGAATTGGTCTACTGTCCAATAGAGCAAAATGGAGTAGATATCTTTACCAAGGCAGTCGAGAAGGATTAGCTTCACGGTTGTCTTCAAAGACTCGACATTGGGCCGAGAAGGTAGTTCACCTATGGGTGGACATTGAGGGGGGGTATTAGATATGCTCAATGCCCCACCCTCCTGGTAACCACCAGTGGTCCAAGGTGCTCAAGTTGTAAGGCTCCCATATGAGGAGAAGCCATGTGTGAGCCCAGGACACTGGATGGATCTTGACTTGCATGTTAGATGAGGTCTATCAATGAGATTGTTGATGGTAGGAAGGTGATTGTGTGGGAGCCCCTTATTCTTGTTGGGGCCTGGGGGCTAGCAGCCCCCCTGGTGGGGGTTCGGGGGCAAGAGCCCTCGAGGCAATGGTATAGGGAATATTCCTTGAATATTCCATGGACGACTAGTCGGTTCCACTGACTAGGTTGATTGGTCGGCTCTATCGACTAGGTCGACTAGTCGACTCCACCAAGTATGTTGATTTGACTACCGCCCTCATAGCTATAAAGAAGCGACCTCCCTAGTCCATTGTATCATATCAGTTCAAATCAGATCATATTTTCTAGCCAGTAGCTCTTCACCTAGTATCTGTCTAGATCACCATCTAAGCTTCAACATGGGAGCACACGGGTGGACGGAGCCATCATTTGTACTACATTAGTATTGAAGGAAAAGTTTGTTCCTCTCTAGTTTGCTGTGTACTCTCTATTCTTTGTTCAGTTTTTGTTCCGCTACGTCGTGTAATTTAACATTTGCTTACCTAAATCCTCATGAATCGCAGCAGTGAACTTGCCTATGAATGATTCAACTTGTTCCACTCCTCGAAGTCCGAAGGGAAAACATCTACCACCATGAATAAGAGCTTGTAGAAACCAAACACAAAATTTCCAAGTGGACTCATTACACTTACAGGTGAAAAAGGTACATAGATAGAAAGGCTCACAGTGTGATGGTATCCTAGATTGATTGAATGATGGAGGAAGCCGCATATCTTTTCCCATGTAAACATGCTGCACTTTTGCGACGATGCATCCTTTCTTCCCAAACTTGAACTTCAAGATGCGCCCCTTCCACTCATGCAAGATGTCACCTCTCTTGCTCTTGGGAAGCTTATTTGGAGTTTGACCGATTCTTTCATCACTATCTAGTCATTTAAGCTATAGCTACAAGGGATCCACTCATCCAATGCATTTCTGGTGTTGTGGAAGACACAAGAGGTCACAGCATTGCATGGTCTTATAGCCTTGCTCCTCACCATGCTTACAGAGGTTGCAACAAGAATGGGACTCCTACATAGGGCAATGTAGCTCCAATAGAGGCACAAAAGAGGGAGAAGGAGAGGGAGAGAGTAGCAGCAAGAGATGCATAGGAGAAGAAGAAGGAGAAGGAGAAGGAGAGGGACAAAGAGCAGCTCCAACAGAGGCACAAAAGAGGGAGATAGGGACAGAGCAGTAGCACATAGGCATAGGAGAGGGAGAAGGAGAGGGACAGAGCGGCTCCAACAGAGGCATAGGAGAGTGAGAGGGGAGAGAGAGAGAGAGAGAGAGAGAGAGAGAGAGAGAGAGAGAGAGAGGAGCTACAACAAGTAGGCCAGAGTAGGAGGGAGCAGAGAAAGAGGGGGAAGAGGGAAACTGGATGGGATTTGGCTCAAATGGAGTGATTTGGTAGGCTAGACCAGAACAGTGGGGGGTAGAGGCCCTAATAAGAGGGAGGGGAGAAGCAAAATTTGCCAAAAGGGCCCTACCATCCCATTGAAGGTAGTTTTGGGCTCATGTGGGGGAGGTGCACCTAGTAGGAGGATCAAACATGGGTTAAGAGGGGGGGATGGTTTGGGTGCTCCCTAGTGTAAGGGGAGCAACCAATAGGGGCTCTCTGTAGGCCTGCCCACCCTCCACCTCAACATACCATTTCCCCACACCTTCTAGCACTCTCATTGGTACACCTCAAATCACTCTCTAATCCCTTAAAATTAGGAAACACTAATTGGAGGCCCTTTTGAGACCCCAATTCTCCCCTAATGATTGCCTTTACATGCATGACATTGAAGCACATCACCCTTTTGGTCGCCTGACCTGGTTCCCCAATTCATCCCAAGTAAATCTTTAAGAGCATTATCATCTACACGCTTGCAGAACCACATAGATTTTGTTCTATGCATATGTATATTCTGAAATAAAGAAGCAAAAATGTGTAGAGGCATAAACCAAGATAACCTTGCCCATTTGGATCCAAATGTAAACTTCATGGCCATGCCCACATCCTTTGCAATATTGTCCTTATACAAGTGCAATGTCCTCGAGTCCACATTGCTGCAATCCATGTCTTGAAGTTGTGGTGGTGCAATGGTTTATAGATGGACATAGCTTGATGATGTCATTGGAGTGATGTATGTTGCATTATACCAATACACATTCTTCATTCGCAAGGAGGCCAACTTCTCCTCGACATGAATTTTCTTACCTAAATCCTCATGAATCGCAGTGAACTTGCGTATGAATGATTCAACTTGTTCCCACTCCTTAAAGTCCGAAGGAAAAACATCTGCCACCATGAATAAGAGCTCATAGAAACCAAACACGAAATTTCCAAATGGACTCATTACAATTACAAGTGAAAAAGGTACATAGATAGAAAGGCTCATTGTGTGATGGTATCCTAGATTGATTAAATGATGGAGGAAGGCGCATATCTTTTCCCATGTAAACATGTTGAACTTTTGTGAGCCATCCTTTCTTCCCAAACTTGAACTTCAAGATGCACCCCTTCCACTCATGCAAGATGTCACCTCTCTTGCTCTTGGGAAGCTTATGTGGACTTTGGCCGATCCTTTCATCACTATCTAGTCATTTAAGTTGTAGGTGCAAGGGATCCACTCATCCAATGCATTTCTGGTGTTGTGGAAGACACAAGAGGTTACAACATTGTGTGGTCTTGTAGCCGTGTTCCTCACCATGCTTACAGAGGTTGCAACAGCAAGAATGGGACTCCGACACAGGGCAATGCAGCTCCAATAGAGGCACATTCTAGCCATCTCCTTGCAGCCCTCCTCTGACCTTCGAACATTTTGGGATGGTCCCTATTTTGCTTCTTGAAAAACTTCCAATCAGCTTTGTCTACCTAGCTGGGTTTAGCCCTCCCCTTTGTGATGGAAGTATGCAAGGTTGACCTATGATGCTTCAATAACAAACCCATGCACTCTCGCATGTGATTCTCATTAGCCAGTCAGTAGCCATGTCGCTCCTGAAGTGGTGGCTTATCAACCGCCTCATGGTGGCCATCACTGCTGTGCCCTTTTTATCTTCTATTATCTCTCCAGCAGCCATGATTTGATAGGACAGGTCCTCGACCGAGTAAGGAGGACTCATGGTAGTGGCAGAGTCAGAGCGAGTGGTGTTTGTGCGAGTGCTTCTGGAGTGAGGAGTAGCAGTGGGAGTAGGAGAGGGCAAGGGACCTGATTGGTACTGGGTCTCGGGACTAGGTGGAGACCTGTAGAGATGTAAGTGTGCTAACTCGTCTACATCTCCTGAGTCAGCACAACATAAGCGACCCATCCTATGCTTTCTTTCCTTGCAATGGGCACACCCAAGTGATGAACCCTCAGTCGAAGGAGCTAGAGGGGACAGTTGGGCAGTAGGTCCAACCGTCGGTGTAGGAGAGGGATTTGCTGAGGCCCTCTAGGATAGTAGAAAGAAGAATTCCACTGCATCCTCATCAGTCATCTGTGCGACAAACTCATCGGGACTCCCGACAAAGCCATGGGCTACTAGCAAAGGAGTTCCCCAAAGGGTAGTCACAGTGCTACATCCGTTGAGAGGAGTCGGAGGGGTAGGGCTAGGGGTAGTCGCAGGGGTAGGCCCCTGAGGTGTCGCCTGAGTGGAATCAAAGACCTCTGGAGAATATAGATCATGATGTCTCCTGCTACGAGGGTTTCTATACTCGTCAGACGTGCGACGTGATCCCATGTCTAATTTGAGGGGATTGGACAAACATAGACACAAACACGAAAACAAAAAACAAAAAACAAGGGCGGGTAAGAAGCGGAAAGCATATGAGGGAAAGCATAAGAAGCAAAAGAGAAGGAGAAGCATAAGAGAAGGAGAGGGGAAAAGAAGAGAAAGAAAAGGGGAAAAGAGATTGAAAGAGGAGAAAAGAACCAAATATGCATAAGAGAAAAAAGAGAGAAGGCATGTGCACCGCACCATTCAGGAAAGGTTGCAATATATGCTTTCCAATGCAAGTCTTTCTGGTGGTTTTTGGGCTGAGGCAATGAAGATTGCAGTGCATGTGATCAAGAGATCACCTAGCAGGAGTTTGGATGGTGGTATTACTGAAGAGGCATGGAGTGGCAAGAAACCCTCTTACTCTTATTTGCGTATATTTGGGTGTGAGGCATATGCACATGTGCCAAAAGAACTTTGGAAGAAGCTAGATACTAAGTCTAGGAAATGCATCTTTCTAGGTTATGGCGAAAGTGGAGAGATGGGCTATAGGTTGTTTGACTGCAGATGAAGGAAGGGGTTTCCGTTGCTTCTCACTTGAATGAATTCAATATTATTTTCAGCCAGCTTTAGGCTCAAAAGATGAATTTTGATGCGGAGACAAGGGCAATATTTCTCTTATGTTCATTGCCATCCTCATGGGATACCTTCCATATAGCTGTCAGTAAGTCTGCATCTGGTGGAGTACTGAAGTTTGATGATGTTTGGGTAGCTTGTTGGCCGAGGAGATTAGACGAAAGTCTATGGATGGCAACAAGCAAGATGCAGCCTTAAATGTGCAAAGGGGCAGATCACAGTTCAAGGGAAAATCCCAAGAAAGAGGGAAGTCTCGTAGCAAATCTAGGGCACGGAACATTGAGTGTTACCACTGTGGCAAAAAGGGCCATATGAAAAAGGATTGCTACAAGCTAAAAAGAGAGCAAAAGGATTAGAAAAAGAATGCAAATTGGGGTGCAAATAAGAAGGAAGAGAGTCCAAGGGAGGACAAAGGAAAAATGAAGATCAAGGAGATTAATGCAGTCACTAATGACAATGACATTCTCTTCATGTCTAGTCTACCTGCAGACTTGCTCACCACTTCAGATGATGCATATTCCCAGGATTGGATTTTGGATTCTGGTGCTTCATTCCATGTTACTCCCCATAGGGAATGGTTCTCCACTTATGACAATGGAAAGACAGGTTGTGTGCATCTTGGAAATAACTATGCATGTGACATAGTGGGAGCAGGTGACATAAAGTTTTCTTTTGCAAATGGGTCTGCATTTGTTTTGAAAAATGTGAGACATGTGCCTAAGTTGACCAAGAGTCTTATTTAAGTGGGTCAGCTAGATGATGCTGGTTTTCAAACCACTTTTGGCTTTCAAAGTTAGAAAATTCAGAAGGGCTTTATGGTTTTGGCCAAGGGTGCCAAGTGTGGGACTTTGTATCCCTTACATATTCAGGGGTGTTTGATCATGTTGTTGCATTAACCGAGTAGCCAAGTACTTCTTTGTGGCATTGCAAGTTGGGGCACATGAGCGAGAATGGAATGAAACTCTTATGCCATTTGGGTTATGCATCACATTTGAGTTTTTTTTATTTTGAATTTTGTGAGCACTATCTCTATGGGAAGTAGACTAAATCAGCCCATAAAAGAAGGGGAAAGAAAGAGCTTGAAAGGCTTGACTTGGTGCATTCAGATGTATGTGGTCCCATGCCTACATGGTCATTAGGCGGGGCTGAATACTATGTGACATTCATTGATGATGCAACTAGGAAAGTGTGGGCTTATGCTATAGCTCGGAAGAGCGATGTGTTCTAGGCATTTCAAAAATGGTTGGCTTTGGCTAAAAATCTGTTAGCTTGTCAAGTAAATTATTTTAGAAGCAATTAAATACTACTTTCCATTTCCATTTCTAACCTTTGTTTCTTTGAATGCAGAATTTCAATCTACATGAGGGTTCAGGTGTGCATTAATGGGCTATTAGGTTTCCAATTGTGCATCAATAGGCTGCAACACGGTAGACTAATGACTCTAGAAGAGATTTAGAGGCATAAGAGAATATATCTTATGCATCATTTTCAAAAAAAGGTGTATCTTTACACCACCTGTATGTTGATAGCAACAACTCTTGGATTATCATATACATGTTATCTAATTTATTTAATATTTAATTAATAAATGATAACAAATTAATCAGTAAATGATTAAGAAATAATTTGATGCCCACTTTTGCCCGGCCAAAGTAATCTGATATCCTTCCTTCCCTCCCTTCCAAATTTGCTAATATCCTGTAAGCGGTGTCAATAATGCTGCCGAGGCAGCTTTCCTTAAGGAGGTATTTAGCAATTATATAACAACTAGTTTGATGATTAATTAACAATTCATTATATTTTTTAAGAGAAGTTAATTAGTAAATATTGTTAATTAGAAAATTAATAAATAATTAATTACAAATTAATGAGAAGATAAAACTGATTGGAAATTATGCTTTTCTCTTTGAGCTTATGTACTAAGTTGTGATTTCTGGTTGTACATTAGTAATAACCCCCAATTTTTTACCTTCCCCTGTTTCCATCATAACTTTCACTAGAAATTTGAGAATGTAGTCATGTTTGTTGTCAAAACTATTGGAAAAGGGACAATGAGTTCATTTATCACATCAAATGTGCAAAACACTATCCCCTCACATTCTCTTTCCTATGCAGTTGTGTGCAAGTGAATATATGTAGTGCTCTAAAAATACCCATTTTTGAGTGTACTAGGTGAATATGATGTGGAGGTGACCTATTTGGAAAAAAATCCCAAAATAAGAGAAAAAGTCCAAAATTTTTGAATATAGTGCTCTTTGCACTTCATCCACTTTCACTTCATGGAACACTCTGTTGGTGATTGCAAACCATTAGATGGTTGTGTAAGCTTGATTAGGTGATGGAGATAATTATGGATGAGATTTAGGATCTAGATCCTCCTCGTGACATCATGAGTGATGCATGAAGGAAGAGGATGCTTTGTGTCTTCAAGCCTATTTAAATGGCTCTTCTCATGAATAAAAGATCATCATTGTGTTCACTGTCGACTCTCTCTCTCACTCATGCTTGATCCCATGACCTACAGATGCATCATTTGGAATAGCCACTTTTGGCTTGCCGTACCAAGATTCCAGCTCATCAAAAACAACATCCCGACTCACCATAGTCTTCTTGGTCGATGGGTTGTAGCATTTGTAACCCTTCTAGTTCTATGCATAGCCAATAAACACACATCTTTTAGCTTTGGGATCCAACTTCTGTCTCTTTTCATCTGGTATACGCACATATGCCAAGCTACCCAAACACTTTTAAATGACTGACATCAGGCTTCTATCGATACAATTTCTCATATGGTGTGAGCATATGAATGCCAACAGTAGGAGTGTGATTCAGCACATACACTGCAGTTGCAAGTGCTTCTGCCCAATAATAATCAGGTAAGTTCTTTTCATTCAACATGGCTCTACCACACGAACCAATCACCCCATTCTTACGTTCAGCCAATCCATTCTGTTGTGGTGTATATGGGCATGTAAGCTCCCATCTAATCCCATGATAGGCCAAGAAGTCATCAAATTCATTTGACAGATATTCACCTCCATTATCTGATCTCAAGCATGTGATATATGACCCAAACTCCTTTTCAACATGTTGCTTGAAATGCTTGAAGGCAGCAGGCAGGACCTCATCCTTATGTTTCAAAAAATACAGCCATGTATACCCGAGCCCTAGAAAGAGGGAGGGGAGAAGGAAAATTTGTCAGAAGGGCCCTATCATCCCATTGAAGGCAGTTTTGGGCTCATGTGGGGAAGGTGCACCTGGTAGGAGGGTCAAACATGGGTTAAGAGGGGGGGGATGGTTTGGGTGGTCCTTAGTGTAAGGAGAGCAACCAATAGGGGCTCTCTATAGGCCTGCCCACCCTCTACCTCAACACCCCATTGGCCCACACCTTCTAGCACTCTCATTGGTACACCTCAAATCACTCTCTAATCCCTTGAAATTAGGAAACACTAATTGGAGGCCCTTTTGAGATCCCCTCCCCTAATGAGGACAGGCAGTCAATTGCGGACGAGAGAATAAGAATGTACTCTTCTTTGCATTTTGCGGAACCACAACAAGGATAAGCATCAACAAAGAAGGCGCCTCTACATTGCTCTGTTCAAAAAGAACCTTATCATAAGCTCCCATAGAGTTTGTTTTGAAATGCATGTATGTGTGTGTGGACATGCACCTTTGATTGAGAGAGGGACTGACTTACCATTCTGGAGATGGATAGACAAGCTTTGTAGTTGGAGTATTCCCAGGAATTCCCATAAGCCGGTAAAGCTTTCACAAAAGGAGGGATGTGGATACATTGCATGCTTGGAGATATGGAGGATCTACTACTAAGAGTCGAGTAAGAGTCAAACTTGGTAGTGGAGGAAATGCATGAATTGTAGCGTGATATGGTATAATCCATGGGAAGAATAGTGGTTGAGGAATGCACAAAACAATTTTTGAAAAAATAATTGAGAAATTGACTCGAAGATTTTTTGAACCCAAAAAAGCATGTGCTTAAAAGGAAGGAGGGGGATGTTGGGCACATTTTTTGAGATTTGACATTATAGTATTCAAGGTAGAGGAGGAGAGTCGGTGGAGGAGAGACCTAGCTGGAAAACTTTTCACCTCTTTTTATCTGTGTAAAATACCTTCATGGCTTAATGCCTTCTTCCTTCCTTTAATATTTCTCCTTCATCTACTACACCCTCATGCTTGCTTGGTCTTTTCTTAGTTTAAGATGCTTTTTTATAAATCTCTCTCATTTAGTGAGTGTCTTGTTTTTTTAGGTAGATTTAGTCTAGGAGATTTTCTCACTCCTTCTACTTGATGTGAAGTTGTTTACGTAGTTTTAGTCAAGGAGCTTTTCTCACTCTTACCGCTGCTTGATGTGAAGTTGTTTCTCTTCGGTTATTTTTGTAAGCTCCTCATGTGTAGCTCGTGGTGTTTGTCTCCTACCCCTCCATGGCTTTTGTAGGATTCTTGTTTAGATTGGCCTTACTCACTTTTCTTCATTAAGTTTAGTCCAAGATAGATCCTACGACCAACCGATTGGTAGTCGAGAAGGTCCTAACATTGGTTGTGCCCCAGGTCTACCAATGGTAGAATTAAAACTAACTGTGCAAAGGCTCATCGTGAACTATTGAAATCACCTAGAACTACACAATATCATCACCCAAGCGTAGACCCTTTGTGCCTTGTCTTAGTTCTTTGTGAATTTTTTTTCATGATTGCGTAGGGTATTTGAAATGTTCCTTTGTGGTTTTTTTCCCTATGCTTTACTACTGATGGGCTAATGTTTTCCTTCCTATATCAATTTGTTTGGCAATAGTAGTGAGTAGTTGGTAAGTTGATCGTCCATCAAGGATCTCTATCCTGACTAGGTTGTGATCCATGCCAAGATATGTTAATCCAAATCTCTATAAATGTGGATGTAGATGATTAATAATAGTTCAAGATGAGGGAAAAACTAGTCGCCCTCTTCTCCTTTATTCATGTCACCTCCCCCATTAAGTTCAAAAGGCTTTATGGGGAGTTTATGGGGTAGAGATGAGTGCAAATTTGAAATTATAGATCCATTGGATAGGCGTTGAAGGAGCGTTGAAGTCTATATGTATAGAGGCACATTTGCTTGATCACCTTGTATGGTTCAATCCAATTATGCATAAAGCTCTCTGACATATCTTTTTTGCAACTTGGATAATAGACATAGACTAATCTCCCTCGTTGTCTCTCCCTTTGTCATATTTCCTTTTTTTAAGTGTTTGCATGATTTTAAGGTTGCACAATATGGAAGTTGAGGAGGAAACTATGGATCACGGCCATAGAGAGCTCTGAAAGGGGTGATGCGTGTCGATGGTTGCACTGTGGTCCTATATGCATGAAGTATATAGGGTAGGATCTGATCCCAATTGTCATGTGATCAATATACACATGAATCATTTGCTTAATTATTTTGTTGAGCCATTTCGTTAGCCCAACAGTCTAATGATGGTGGGTGCTATGGTGAAAGAAATTGTGATGGCTAGACACTTTGCACTGCCATAACTTGAGACTTGAAGTTTGTTCCCTTATCAAAAAGGATTGTTGTAGGATAGGCATGTTGAGAAATGAGGTTGTCAATGAGGAACTTGGCCATTGTATTAGCAGAAATGTTGGGGACTACTACGGCTTCACACCAACAGATTAGATATAATGTTAACACAATTATGTATTAGTTTCATGCAAGAGATGCCAGGCTACAATAGACTATGTAAAAGGAATAATTATATCCCATGATACCAACTCCAAAGGTTTTGAGACCAAATATTCTATGATGATATTTCCATTGTATCATGATAATGATCATTTGTGGCTTGGATGATGGCAAGTTGAGTCAATGTATAGCGAATAAGTGATGAAATTTACAACAATGAAATAAGGATTATGGCATATGTTCATCAATATGTACAAGCGCTAAAAGTTTCAAAAAAATGTGATTAGGTAAAATATGTAACAATGGTGGACTCAAACACTTCAATTACTTGAGACGATCAAGATATTGGTTTTACATCTTATGCTAGTTTCTCTTCATGAAATCTGAGATGGTCTCATTGACTACCAACTATTCTAGAGAGGAACTAATTTGCTACCACATCTTCTGGAAAGGCATATACAAAAGTATGATAAGGGTCCTTTTGAAGGAAGGGTGGAAAAGGATGAGGAAGAACCATGTGCAATCCCACAAAAACTATAGTTTGATGTCACAAGAATTGCATTTTTTTTCTTTTAGATGATATTGTTGTTTGGGAGGTCACAAATCCTCCAAAATTTGTATCGTATTAGTTGTATTTTTACAAAACAACTTGCAAATTTATTGTTAGACCTCCAAATATGTGGACTTGAAGTTTTAATTTTTTGGGAAATTTCTTTTGAAGGGGTAAATGTGACATGTCCACCAATTGAATTTCCCATAGAGAGCTACTTTTCTTTTAATGGAGTGGATGCATGTCCATTCAACACAAGTTGCATGTTGCCACACACATAAATGTGGGGTCATTATCTATCTACATGTTGCTAGACCAATTGTGTATATTCTATGCTCGTGTTCAATGTACACCTATCTTATGCTCATATCACAACATTGCTTTTTATGATTATTCTCGAACACTTTTAGCATTTTGTGCTTCTTGATATTGTCTAGTGGCTATGTGTTTTCTTACTATTGATGGCCTTCTATTCAAGGTCCTTTGATATTTTGATCCATTTCCTATTGAATACAACTGCTACATATCAATGAGGCCAAGGAGAACTTTCAAGTCAAGATGTTTCTTCTCAAGAATTTAATAAAATTGTACAAATCTCCTTTTGTAAGGCTTACTATTCATGCATTGCAAGATGTAATATGTTTTCACATTTGCAAGAGGTGCAGTTTCATGGGTCTCTCTATTTTGCACAAGCATGCACAGCTCTGTCAAGGTCTTGAGGCTGAAAGACATAGTCTTGTAAAATACACAACAATCCATTCTCTTCCATAGAGGATAAACTAGGATAGAATGCAATTGAAGGGGTGGATTGAATTGAATAGAACTATTGAAGGGCATTGGAATTTAATAAACATGGTGGGGACCTTACAAAGGTCCAATTAACACACAACAATACAAAAAATAGAGGCGATAGTATTATCTTTACAAAATTTGGAACAATTGCTTATCTTATTCTCAAGGGTTTAACATAATATAGTCTTTCACAAACATAGAGGACGCCTTCCCTCTTTTTTTTAAATTGTTGTTAGCTCTATGTACTTCCTAATATGTCTATTTCCTATTGACTACAGATGCTCTTTTATTCATTCCATTTCCCTTTACTTATTGTCTAAAACTATAATGAAGGGACCTTCATGGATTCTCTTTTACTACATTCTTCATTCTTCTAAAAGTTTTTATCTTCTTTCCTTGTCACCACTCTTTGCAAACAATATCATTATCTTACATTTGTCCCCTTAAGGATACCTTTTATTTTCTTACACATGGTCCATGACCACTTAGCTGAATTTTTTATCATTTCCTTGGATAGATTTGATATCCATTTCTTTTTAATCTTCTATTAATTCGATTTGTAATAATCTTGGGTACTTATCACAATAAAAATTTCTCTTTTGGATGGATTCCCCTAAACTTACATTCCCAACAACAAGCCTTATTTTACTCTCATTTTACTTTGCCATAGGTATACTCCAATTGATAAACCATTTACCGAATCGTTTAAATGATGAAACTCTAAACATCTTTTCCTATATTTCCCTCAAAAGGAATTGATATACCTACAGTATGAAGGCTCAAGCCTAGATTCCCATAAAGCTATAATTTTGAGAAACAATTCAATCAAATGTGAGGTCTTTGTCACTTTTTGAGAGATTTGACATGTAGGCAATTATGAACATATTTTACAAAGCTACCTCTAGCAAGCATAATCTTTGTAAGGTACAAGCAAAAGGGTCTACCCATTGTAACGAGAAAAAACCACATATTATGATTACTATATGCATTGAATGATTGAGATGATAAACAATTGAAAGACAATAATTAATAGTATTCCCATTCGAGGTCCTAAAGAACATTGACAACGTCCACTACTTGATCCATAATTAGTAGGCACTTAAAATTTGCTCATCTTCTCTCTAAAAGCTCAACTACATCTTTCTACCTCTAAAATATACTACTTAAACCCTAATGTACTTGAAAATCATTTAATTGCATATATATTATGCAGCTACCAAAACGAGCCTTCCATATATGTGCAACATAAATCGTTGACCATTTGATAAACTAAAAACGTTGATGCACTATACTTCTTTCTAGCTTATCTTTAATTGACATGTTACACCATAAGCACAACTTGATATAGGGATTGTGTGGGAGCTTGTATTCACTCTAGATAATTTATTTGAGCTAATTCTAGGTTTTTTGATTTTGTAATCACAAACAAAAGTACTAGATATTATTAAACATGCTTGTATTATTCCAATATGAATATGTAAGCATAGTGAGTGCAAACCTTGGTGGAATGAGTTTTTTACTAATAACTTCATTATTAATTATGCGCTTTCAATAACGTCGACAAGGAAAAACATAGTTATCGTTGACTAAGAGTGCATTGGTTATGAATCTTCATGAATATTGTATGTTGGTGGTCTTGAATAATAGAAAGCATGTAGCTTGAAGGGATGAGAAAGCATGTGTGGGTTCAAAAGGGAATAAGATTTATATGATAAGTATGACATGTATATGATCATAGACCAACACAAGAATCAAGATTAAAAAAACATGACTTAGATCGCTTGGCTTAGGGCTTTTTTGTTTTGAAAATATCAAGGGGGGAGAGAGAGGAGAATGACTACATGACCTAAATTTTTTAGAGAGAATCAAGAGGAGTAGATTGGGAAACACTAGATGCAGAGAGATACACATGTTGAAGAGTATTTGCATAGCATACTAGAAAATTGGCAAGTAAATGTTCCACTCATGGAAATTTTCCTCTTGGTATTGATGGATACCAAGACTAGACGTGGAGATAGAGATACACATGTTAAAGAGTATTTGCATAGCATACTAGATAACGGCAAGGAAATGTTCCACTCATGTAAATTTGCCTCTTGGTATCTATGGATAGTTGGATGAGATCAACTCAGCACCAACTCAAGGATTTCTCTTTGATGCTAGAATTTAATGCTCAATTAGTGTATTCTCTGATGCCATTTCTAGACCAACTAGTGGTTGTGCTTGAAAATTTGACATGAGTTAAGCTCAACCAGGACAATTTATCATTAAAATTGGCCAACAACAAAATTTGGCCTACCTCATGGCACTATCACAGTATCAATGTGGGGTCTAGGCTCGTGGTTTCTTATTCCTACTCGCTTCCCTGTATCCCAACATGTATTAGGGCAATTTGGGAGTAGTTCTAAGTATGAATTGTAAAGAACTTTGTAGCTTGTTTTTACTATTAGAGTGGAGTAGATAGCAACAACGTTAATTGTGAGGCATCTACAAGAAACCTACAAGATTTCTGAATATCATTTGGTAAAAATTGTCGAGAATTTGTAATTTTCATTAAAATTTTACAATTTCCTTAACATATATTTGGATTTGCGCACCACTAGTTACATATGCAAGTGTCGATAGTTGAAATCATCCATTAGAAACATGCAAAATTCCCACATATGAGTTTGTGATGGTGTAGAGAGCTCGTCTTTTGCAAATTTCATCAATTGTGATAGCTAGAGAAGCTCTTGGAATAGGCAAAATTGCACATATGTGAAATATATATAATTATTTTTTTTGTCTAGAGAAAGGTAAATTCTATTGATGCTTGAAAAAACCATACAACCAGCTTCCAAAATGGAGTTGTTGATGATGAAAAACAAGAAAAAGGAATAGGTTGCCAACTACAAGAAACAACACCCGTTTCCGGATCTTATGGCTCATCACACGAGCTCATCACCTATAGAGATTCCAAAACAAGAGCTAGCAAACATGAAGGTGGCCTATATATCCAACGAATACCCCTCGCAAAAAGGGTGTAGAAGACACTTGTCGGCCATATTTGGCGAAATCACGTCCACCTCTCAATAGTCACTCTCGATCTTGGAGTATTGCGTTCCCAAATGGTGCACAAGGTGAAGATGATATCCTGCCAAATGGCTACTAGGGTAGCCATCAGAGAGATTATGGGCTCCCATCACTCGACTACAATGAGCCACCCAGACGTTCCAAGCAGTGATGCTGGAAACAATCTCCCAAACACCATCCTCCGAGAGAGGTGTTGGGCGTGAATGGGAGAGCTGAATTGCATCATGAATCTCAACTCGGGAAACCTGCTATCCATGTATCCTGTAAGCCGGTGTGATTGGGTCGATCACAAAAGCATGACCTCCCTCCATGAGCCAAGCCACCATCCCCCACGTGAAGTCCCTACTCATCCTCTCTATGCTAGCAACAATCTTGAAGGACGCTAGCCATATCTGATGTGCAACAGGGTAGCCCCAAAGACAGTGTGGAATCGTCTCTAGAATTCCCTCCCCACAACCAGTGCATCTACCATCTATCCACATCTGCTCTAGCCAGGGGCCGATGGGCAAGCCTCCATGCGCCAACACCCAACAGAAATAAGAAATCTTTCGCGGGCGCAAACGTCCAAAAATGGACTATGACCTCTCTTGGGACATCTTTCTCTAGCCAGTGTCGCTACTTGGCTAGGGGCCATGCTGCTGTCTCAAGCTATAAACGGTGCCCGATGCAGATAGTCTACAATAAGGAGACCCACCCAGTCAGGATGCCCTATGTGGGCAGGCTAAACCACTGCCCTGGGTCACCCTGAATGTCACATAAAGGTCTGCCCTTCCAAATCTATAAGTGCCACACCACTCCCTCCGAGGTCGATAAGACTATGAGAGGTCAATATACCATGTCCTGCCTAAGCAGCCCACAATCTTGACCCTCTACCACTCCAGGTCCTCTAAGTCTACCTCTGTCTCCTCCTCCATCTCTAACTTAGCAGTCTGTCTATGGGCCTTTGTCTCTCTAGGCAATCGTCTCCACGTCCCGAAGGATCTAGCTAGTCCCCTGTCCCACTGTGCCATCATGTGCCCTCCGAATCTCTGACCTCTGAGAGCCATATGAGTGGTTGCCTCTTAAACTTGTCTCTGTAAGATGGGCTAGCCTGAATGAGCCCTCTTGCCAATCTTTGCCACACTCTATAGAGACTCCATATCAACGGAGACCCTTCACTATCAACGGAGCCTAGGAGAATATCCACTTGTAAGATTGTTGCCAATGTCCTCCGAATGTCCCCACCAGTGCAAGGTGTATTCCCCAAAAGGCCCTGCTAGAGTAGGAGCTTCCAAGGTTCCACCCTAGGGTGAGGCCTCTCACTATACTAGCTTGCCCAAGAGGGCTCTGCTATGCATCTATGGATCGATAATGCCAAGTCCACCCTATGCCTCGGGCAAAATCACTGTCTGCCAGACCACCCTGGGTGTTGTGTGCCATCTAATCTCGACCAGAGGAAGTTTCGAATCAAGGATCGTATAGCTACCCCATTCAACCTCGATGGAGGCAACAACAAGAAGCAATGTACCAGGATGTGGCAAGGAGCACCTGGTTCACCACTAGTGCTGAGAGTTTAGCGGAGCTCCAGTACAAGAGCTTTCGCCAAACACTCTCCAAAACTGGGCTGAACTACTGCTCTACCAAAATATCGATGCCTACCTAATAGCCCAGGTATCTAGCTGTCTCTCCTTTCGGAATCCACCAAAAGCCAAAATCTACTCCCCAACCTCAAACATCCTTGCTCTTGTCCGTGGTTGTGAAAATCCCTACAGATTTGGTCCAACTTATACGAGCACCGGAGGCCTCGCAATAAATGGACAACGCTCCTCTGACCCCACTCTAGAATTTATGTAGAACCATCCATGTAGAGCACCGTATCATCCACAAACTCCGAATCTAGGAGCTCCTTCCGCCCGCTGGATCAGCAACCTCATCCTTGTACAGCTAAGTGCCTGAAAACGAAGGAAATAGCCCAAGTCTTCCACCACAAAAAGGAAGTGATAAGGGGCCAATGGGCAACGATGTCTCATTGAATGGGAAAGCGAAAAGACCTTGCTTGTATGGACCCCAATAATCACTTGCTTGCATAAAGACCTGAAATCCCTCTTATCCACCTCTCTGAAAAGCTGAGTCTCTGCATGGTCCCCTACAGGAAGGACCACTCAACTTTGTCATATGCCTTCTCGAAATCGAGAAGTAGGATAGCAAGAGGATGTGCCTCCTGGCCCAATCACCTACCTCCTAGAAGGTGAAGATATTATCCAAGATGCCTCGCTCCGGTCTGCGTCTCATGAATGATATCTAGAAGATGGGGTTTCAAGCATAGGCTCAATACCTTAGCCAGGATCTTGTAAGCTGTGTCCAAAATAGTAATTGGTCTCCACTGGCAGATATCTGATCGATCTCCTCCCTTCGGAATTAGGCATATCCAACCTCTGCTCAAGGAATGCGGAAGGGATCCTGAATCAAATCTCGTGGCAGGCTAACCGGAGTGGGGTAGGGATGTGCTCCCAGAAGCCGCGAAAAACATTTAGACTCAAACCATCCTCTCCTAGGCACTTTTGGGCTGGAAGAGCTTGTAGGGCCTCCCATAACTCCTCGTCCAAGAAGGGCACCTCCAGGTGCTTGCAAAGACTATGAAACCACTGCGGGGACTTGTTCCCAAACTGCCTCTGGCAAGAAGCGTGGTGGTGGCTGAGGCCTCCTCCGACTAAAAAAGCTAGCGATAGAAGGCTATGGTCATCTCAAGGATCTCCTAGGGATCTGAGTGCATCTGCCTTTGTGAGTCCCTAAGTCACTACAGTTGAATCCCTGTTGACCATGGTCCTGTGGTCTAGAAAAACTGTGGTCATTGTCCCCCCCTGTTGGACCCATATGGCCCTGAAGCTTCGAGCGTGCACACTCTAGACGGTCCCTAAGCCACTAGGACTCCGAGTCCTGGTCCCTGAGTCCGTCTATGCACACCAAATCTATGTGCAAAGCCTACTCTCGCTCTTGAAGGACATCACTCCTGTCTCAGGGCATGGCTTTGTAGCTCATGGCTGCTTCGATGGATCCGCTCAACCACCCATGTTACCCTCAATGGGACTATCCGCGGGGTATTTCTAGAGCTCTTCCATCAGTTGTTGGACATCCTCCTCCTATAAGAGACCATCACGTATATGAACTCCTTTGGAAGAGTCCACGAGATGGGGCTGCTCCAAGTGAAGGACTGCTGGCGAGTGGTACATCTTAGTGCCTGCTAGAATGTCGGTGGAGCCGCCACAAAGTACAGCCCAATAACCAATGTAGAATCTATCCAGAGCTCTAGCAGCCCATCATGCCGCCCGCCGCTGGCCAAAGGAAAAGCGCAAGCCTGCCATCTTGGTGAGCTTTGTTGGCACGCACCAAGGATCTTTGCCCCACTAATCGCAAAAATGAATTGTTCCCAGGCTCTTCTCCCTAGCTGGCATCTCTACGAAAGAGGCTCCTCCTTGCTTGTACTCCATGAACTCGAGGTTATTGAAGTCTCCCCGAACAATCCATCAGTCCACCTCTGGAAGGCAGTCTGTAAGCCACTCCAAAAAGCCGGGCGATGTTGCCTGCAAGCTAGTGCATACACATTCAGGATGCTAATCTGAGCCTCTCCTGTGCCTAGAAACCTACCCAAACTGCATGGCATGGAATGAGCTTGCCCTGTGCGGAAATCTCCAGGGCCAGCGCCTGAGAAAATGAAATGCATATGCCACCACTTCTGCCAACTGTTGGGGACCAGATCTCTGGGCCCCTCCAGGGAGAAGACGGTAACAGGGTGCTATGTCTGATGTTGAGAACATGTGCTCCTGAATCAAGAGAAATCCACTGATCTACCTACTAGAGCCCACTGCAATTCCTGATGTAGAATCAAGTACTGCGGTTGATTGCACGCACGCTCATGAAGCCCATGCACATTCCAACTCACCACCGTCAAACTCATGGAAATGGGACAATAGTGAAAAGGCTCGCTTGTGTGTGGGAGCATGCTCTAGAACATCGAATTTTAAGTGATTTTGCCATGGGCAAATAATCTGTGTCCATGCGCTGACGAACCGTCGCCATTGGCTCTATCCTAACCCTCCGAGCCCAATACTGCATAAAGGAAACATCTATCCCAAAGAGGTCGGCGCACTCTTGTAGCGTCCAGTAGTGAAGCTGTGTGAAAATTGACGTCGGTGGCAAACAGATCACAGCTATGGCCAAGCCTGACCCGGGCTTCACTGGAGAAACGCCGAGATGAAAATACGTGGAACTACCATGGGCCAACCAACAATCCATACCCTCGCGTTCCATCCAATCATCCATAAGCTGGTAATCTGATGCTCCATCATCGCGTCAAACAACTTAGGGGCCCACTTCACCCCTATGGAGGGAGAATGGAGGATCTGTGAACTGGGTGGGTCCAGGATCCTAATGCGCCGATGCCCCCTTTCGAGGTTGTAGGATCAAAATGGTCAGCTCCAAGGGCATTGGGTAAAAATCCGGGATCTCCAAATACTTCCAGGGTCCCCACCGCCAAAACTCCCTCGGCAGAGGCCGGCATGCACAAGTTATGAGAAGATGTATCCTGTGTGCCCAACTCACTGCCCTACTTCTGCGGAGAGGACGGTTAGAAGCCGTTTCCTTCCCCTTACAGAAGATGCTCGAGGAAGAGGCCTCGGGCGAGGCTACTGCTGTCTGTGAGAAAGGAGGTGGAGCTAAACAGAGGGGAGTGACAAGGGTAATCACCGTGGGAGGGACAGGTGGGGAAGGTCGAGGAGGGGAAGGTGCAGAAGGGGGTTGCAGAGAGGTGGAACCAGAGGTGGTGGGGAAGGTGGCAAGACGAGGTCTACCGCTATCGCAGTAGCAAGTCGCTCTTGGGAGTCTGTGATGCGAGCTCCTGGTGCTACGGGGGGTCCAATGGTGGGCGACGAGTCGCCTTCCTGAGGTGCCTGAAGAATGTCCCGAAGTCGAAGGCTCGCTCTTTGAGTCTCGTGGTACGCATGTCTATGGGCCACTGATCTGATCTCTCTGTGCGTGCGCCGATGCCTATTGACATTGATTTTTCTTGCTCCGCTTCTTTTTCCCTACCTTAGTCCACCTTCCCTCTGAAGGCTCGACCAAAGGAGTTTGGGACTCTGCCTGTTGCCGCTGAAACTGCTGCTGTGCCTGTCTGGGTGGTCTCTGAGTCCCACCCTCTCTTGTGTCGCTATGTTGTCCAAGTGACTCCTATGAGGAGGGATGCACTCTGCTTAGGCCTCTTGTGCAATCCCTAGCTAGGTGCCCCATCTGCGTGCACCTCAAACATTGTCCTGGTAAACCGGAGACCTCCACACATTGGCCCAACGTTCCTCCCTCAAGGTCTCTAGGAGAATCACTCTAGAAGGGTGTCTGGGCTCTCAAACCACTAGCCTGAGTCAAGGGACTCCATCATCAGTCCCTACTCCTAACTTTGACTCTAATGTGAACTAAGTATGTGCCAAAGGCCCTCCCTATGGAAGGAATTATGGACCTCTACTCCCTCAAAAGCCCCGAGAAGCGGAGCATCACTGAAAAACAGTGGACATTGTGAGTCGAGTCCATGTCCTCCATCATGAATCCATGGTACCAAGGGATAAGATACACCAAATGGGAACCCAAGAGAATGGGGCTTCTCTCCACGAGAGCCAGAGCAATATCCGGGCAGCCAAGGAGGAGGAAGACACCCCGTCCATAAATAGTGACCTTCTGAATGTGGTCTTTATCAAGTGCCAAGCTAGTCTGGATCCAATCCCTGATCTGCGTTCTCAAGGGAGTGAGGCCAACTATCTTGTCTATAATTGAAGAAGATTTGCTGCCTGCTATACCTATTGCTTATCCAAAGGTGAAAGAATAGCTTTGACAGTTGTGGGGATCGAGGAAGTTGTTATAGAGTCCCTCTGGCCACACCAAAGGTCGCCACCAAAGAATCAGATAAGAATCAATAAGTTGCATCGCCCGCTGAAAGGCGGGAACTTGGAAGAAGAAGGTAAATAGGTAAGGAAGGAAACCGCCCGTAAGTAAAAGGTACGCCACGATCACATCACCGCCTAGGCAGAGTCTCTAGTTGAACCTTTGAATGGGAGACGACCAGGAGGTGATTCAGTAGAGGAAGCTGCCTCTCAGAGTTGCTTGCACAAGCTCTTAGAAAGGGTAAGAAAGGAGTGTACAAAAGAGCGATTGATTCGTGCGAGGCTCCGACCTTCAACAACGATTTGAAGAGACTGGCGGGTACTTCGAGAAATGCTAGCTGCTAACTCCTCGTCAGTCCCAATTCAATGGCTATGAATGGATAAGGCGTTGGAGAAAGGGCCGCTCGAGACGTGACGGGATTATTAGCTGGTTGACGATCGATCGTGAGCATGGACAATGGCGCAGTTCTTGATGCGGGCTCAATGGCTCTCTTGGTAGGCCATTTGATGCTCGTGGCCCGTGAGCTGTGGCTATGGGTTTGCCTATCTTCGCAATGGCAACGCAAGGGGAGGGGAGCTTAACTCACCCCCGCCGAGAAGGACTCGCAGACGCGCAACACCTCCACGCCCCCAACAGTGTGAGCAGACCGAGAAGGAAGGTAGGGGAGGTTGAGACTCGGGTGTGCCTCACAGGGAGGCTGTTGATGAGTGTTGTGCACATATGAAATATTAAAACTAGTGTGCATTTAATGCTGAAAAAACATGCCAAAATTCACTGGAATGAATAATGTGAAAGAATTTGTAGGAAATTTACAGCTTTAGCACTTTGGAGATTGAGACATTTGTGCTCGACAATCTTATAGTTTGAACAAGTTGGGCAGGCAATCTTGCAATTCGGGCCATCTGCTGTAGATGTTTAGCACGTATATTAGTGTTTGTAGAGAAACTTTCTTGTGGGGTGCAATCTGTGCAAGAAAATTAAAGAAATATAAAATTTGCATAAAGATTGCGAATTTCAGCTCCCCTGTGTGAAATTTGAATAGCTAAGCCTATTATCAGTGTTTTTGCAAGTCTAATTATGCATACAATGCACTAATGTGCAGGTGCATAAAAATTGGACAAAAATCAATTAAGATTTAGCTGTGTTTTGCAATTATCTCTACACTTGACAATAAAAATCAACAAGAAAGTGCAATTATTTGTTGCATCTAGATGCATGAAATTGTGAACTTCTAAAACATTAAAATAATTGGCATAATGTTTTTCCCTTTTGTATACTTGCAGTTTTTTAAATGCAATAAATTGCATAATTATTCTCAATAGTTTAAGCTTTTTGCTATTTTGCAATAAATTGCATTCATTGTGAAATTGCTGCAGTTGCTTGGAGCAGTAAGAAGCAACAAACTGTTCATTGTCTTCCATAAAGATGGAAATATAAAGTAGCCATCATGATAGTATGTGAAGCCCAAGTTGGTTGAGGCCTCTGAGATCAGGATGCCATAGAATGATAGTACAGCTGTGTTTTGTGAGAACAGAAGATGTATGCCATAGAATGATAGTACAGCTGTGTTTTGTGAGAACAGAAGATGTATTTGTTTAGTTAAAAAATAATGAAAGGATTCAGCACACTGAAGTGCAATTCCATTTCATTAGGGAAAAGATTGCATTATAAGAGAGACATCTCATTATTTGCACCACAAATGAGGAAGTCACAGCTATGTTTACAAGCCATTGAAGGTCAAATGGTGCAAGAACATGCTTGGGTTGAAAGGCATCAAAATTTGAGCATTAAGGGATAGTGTTATAGGTTAATGCTCAATTGGCATACATCGGATGTCATTTCTAGACCAAATGGTGGTCATTTTTTAAACCTGACATCGATTAAGCTCAATTAGGCAGCTTATTATTGGGCCAATACATGTTTTTAGCCTGCCACATGACAGTCACATCATGATGGGATTTAAAAACCCTAGTTCTGTATCTACGTGAGTTTAAAGTCTTATCAACATGTGTACTTGTCTCACAGTTTGTATATACTCTCTCCGGTTGTTGGAGTTCTATCACTACCAGCCTGATGTTTTCTCATTTCTGCTTCCTTCTCCCTGCCCTAACATTTAAAGGACTCCCTCTTTCATTGGAACCCACAGAGTGAAGATGGGATTCAAAAAATTTTATTGACAAAGGATATACATATTTTGCAATGCACCAACACAATTGGTTACATGATGCTTCAATGTTCCAAACAACATCAACCAAACAAAACACCCTTGCATTGATCAAGGCATGACTCCAAATGTGTGCTCACTAGCAGCATCACTAGTGGATAGTAAAAAAGATGTTTATTTCCTCCTTGGACTTCCTCAATATCTCAACATAGAAATGAGTACATGGGCATAGGATAGAATAGACAACTTCCTTAATGATTGTAGCTGCTATAACGTGGTGCATATGGCAGTAGAAGACTAACATAAGGTGGTTTTTTGACACAATCGGATTCTTTCAGGAGCTCCTTTGCAAGGGCCTCCTAATCACTTTACGGTGTTCCTCTTTTTTGAGTACTCTATCATGCTTGTACTCACATACATACATGTACCTGTATTTTAAATCAAATACTAACTGAAGAGAAAAAGGAGGAAATTCAGATCATTCTATTGAAAGTGGCCCTTATTTATGCCATATACTAACAAGGCAAATGCTTGTTGTTAGTTAACAAACATCTTGTACAATACAGACGTCTTTAAACAAGAGGCATTCAACCATGCAATAATAATCATAGTAAATCATTCAATAAAATAAAAGATAAGTATGTTCCCTAATCCAATAATAATCATATTCTATTATTCATGAACAATTTCATCGCAAGTAGACCCAAACTACGACCATTAAAGTAAATATGATAAAACATGCATCTTCACAGAGATATGAAATGATTTTAAAGAAGCTTGAACACACGGATAGAGGATTGATGGTAGTGTTTTAGTTGATCGTACAGCAACAAGAGTCAGGCCTTCTACCTTACATTATGCACACTCAATCCTAAATGATGCTAGGTATGCATCTTGGGTATTATTCCATTGACTCAGTACAGGCCTGGGCCCTGCACATGCATTGGTGGAGAGGAGTTGGGAGAGCATGGCTAGTATCACTGCCTGGCACATTTGGATGGGCACATTTGGAGGGCCATTTGTACTGAGGCACTGGACAGGACGTAGGTTCACCCAGCTCAGACCCTAGCAAGCATATGGATAGAATTGTGCACACTTTGGTGGCCATACGGTCTGGGATGCAAGGGACTTCTAGAGTGGTTTCGACTAGGAGGAGCTTTCTGTCAAGGGATGGAGAAACAGGCCTTTCTCTTCCGAATGGCATTTCCAGCCACAATCTTGGCTCTGAAATTTTGCATGTCCTTTGATGCCATGAGTTTGTCCTGCTTCACATGATGTATGTTTTTATACTCTTGGTGGTATTTTCTCATACTTGATAGAAATCTATTTCTGGGGGAGAAAAGTTTTTTCTGAATAATGCTTATAGAGTCATAACATTTTTAAGAGCCATTTCACCCAAATGTGAGGAGCTTCTGAGAGAAAATTTGGCCACTAAACATCTTGTACAGAGTTACAAAATATACATAATTATGTATGTGGTCATGAGGAATAAGCAAACAGGTCCTTTTCCTTTTCTTTCTTGATCGTCTCTCTAGCTCAAAAAATCAAACAAGCCGACCTGTTTACTTGAATAGATAGAACATGAAATCTGATTTTTACCTTCAGTTTTACCATACAAACTAATTGCAACTCTTGGAGAACAGCGAGTCACCCAAGCCTTCTGAAAATTAAGGTTCTAGATAGTAGAGGCTTCTGCAATAATATGATGTCATTGGTGACCTGTTTGTTACTCAAATCCAACAGAAAATGTCCGCATCTCCATTGGGAGTAGTTCTACCAAATAGTCATCTCCTACAAAGCCTGAAGTACGGGCTGGGCCCCTATCACCCTTTGCATCACTCTCAACTAGCCAATTCAGAGACCTCATCTCAGATTTCTTCTGATTAGCACTTAATGAGAGCTCTTCCACTTCGTTGATCTGCTTATACACATTCACAAAGGTCATTCTTACAAAGATTACAAGAATAATATCCTTTTCCACATGCTTGATATTAAAGCTCTGGCATAGGAGCACATAGAACTAATTATGTGACTTCCCTGTATTTACTAAATAAGTGGGTCCTCACAGCATTGCTGCTGATATTTGACACTGGATACAATATGGAGACAGGAAAACATAACATGAAAACGTCTATTGACATAGTTAAAAGGACTCACCGTAAGGCCAGCAAAAATTTTCTGCAAATCAACTACTGCAATGCTTGACAACTCATCATCTTCATTAACCTGAGAAAGAAATCAGATGTTCAGCGAAAGCCTCCCTTGTGAAATGCCTATGTAATGAACATTTAATACTATGTAATACACATATCAGTGAAATACTCCCTTGTGAGCTACCTACGTAATGATATTTCTAAAGGTAGATGCAGTCGTACCTCAAACAAGTGGGCCAGCCTCAGTAGAGCAGTCCCATCACGTAATTCCTGCCACCACCAAGATTAAAGCTACATTTGGCTTGTAGAACATTGCAAAGACATCAGCCTATTTTGGAAATAAAAGATCTAAGTTACATGTCTTCATCAGAGAACTCCAAATGGGCAAGGAGAGGCTCGATGTGGCTTGCATGGCCTTGGACCTTCCTGCGGTAAACTTCTACGCTCAATGTGCAAGCATCCCAATTGAAAGACGGAAGAAACTTAATAAACTATTTAACACAAAAGGGGGATAAATTTTCTGACATGATTGTGGCCAAAAGCATTTCTTGCGTTGACCTTTGGCCCCAGATTTTGGGGATAACATTTCTCCATTGAAAGCGGAAGGTATGTTCTATTTCCAGGGTGTACCAGTCAATCTATCCACAACTAAATCTCTCAAGAATCAAGGATCTACTCTCTGTTGTTCTCTTCAAATTCTGCGCTGGATTCGAGGGTCATCTCCTCTTCCTTGGCCCATACGATTTAGAGTCTTCAACAATTGGTTTTGATATGGAATAAATCGTGAATAAAAGCACATCATGCCTATAAAAATATCAATTCTTCTAGTAGAGTTCCCCTGGTTGTAGGCACAAGGACACCTTACCCAGGATTGGGTAGTTTTCATCCGTATCTTCGACACCTCATATTTTTATATTCAGCCCGATTGATTTTGTGAATTTGCTGTATTGTTCTCGCGCACCTTTATAAAATTATATTTTTGTATATTCATGTTTGGATAAACAAAAACGCTTCTGTTTGAATGTATGCCTTTAGGAGAAATGCCTTGGGCCTGGATAAGCCACCTTTTATTTGTAGCTAGCCACTTCCCTTTTGGCAGTACCAGTTAAAAAAGACCAGCAGTAAATCATACCTTCCACGCTCCTCCACTCCTGATTGCCCTCGTTTTGCTTCACCCTCTATTGAATCTTTTTGTATTAAGTATCTCTCTCTCTCTCTCTCTCTCTCTCTCTCTCACCAGCGGAGGGGTGAGAGGAGGGGTGCGAGGGCTGAGGGAGGGGCTCAGCCCCTCCCTCACCCGCTCAGCCCCCCGCTCAGCCTCTCCGCCTCAGCCCCCCCCTCACCCGCTCAGCCCCTCCGCTCAGCCTCCCGCTCAGCCCCTCCCTCACCCGCTCAGCCCCCCGCTCAGCCTCTCCGCCTCAGCCCCCCCCCCTCTCACCCACTCACCCCTCCGCTCAGCCCCCCCGCTCACCCCTCGCTCACCCCTCCGCTCAGCCCCCTCGCACTCGCAGCCCCCGCTCACCACTCGCTCACCCCTTGCACCCCTCCTCTCACCCCTCCGCTGCCCCCCCGCTCACCCCTTGGAACCCCCCCCCCTTCACCCCTCCGCTCAGCCCCCGCACCCCTCCTCTCACCCCTCCGCTCAGCCCCCGCAGTCCCCCCGCTCACCCCCCTCCCTCAACCCTCCCGCTCACCCCCTCGGTCAACCCCCCCCCTCACCCCCTCGCGCCCCTCCTCTCACCCCTCTGCTCAGCCCCCACAGCCCCTCGCTCACCCCTCCGCTCAGCCCCCCCGCTCACCCCCCCGCTCACCCCCCCTCGCACTTGCAGCCCCTTTTTTTTTTTTTTTTTAAATAAACGCAGCCCCAACCCCTCCCTTTTTTTTAAAAAAAAAATAAATTAAAAAAACCCCAACTTTTCTTTTTAATTTTAAAATCTCTCCTCTCTGTCTGTCTGTCTGTCTGTCTGTCTCTCTCTCTCTCTCTCTCATCGCGCATTGGCAGCGCTCGCCATCTCCCGCTTTTCAATGTTGCCGGTTTTCCGTAATTAAACATGGCCGACACCGTCGAGCATGTTACAGAAGCAGCAACAGCAGCAACATCAATGGCCGCCACGACCGATATGCTGCACTATAGTAGAAGAGGACTTGCATCTTCTTCAAAGGACAGCGCAGTGCCCGCACTTGCCGCACTCCCAGTCACAGGTACACCGGTTTCAGCTCCACTATCTCATCTTCCGCCCAGCACAGTGCCCGCACTTGCCGCACTCCCAATCGCAGGTACACCGGTTTCAGCTCCATTATCTCATCTTCCGCCCATAGCTACTTTGTACCCGCAGTTTTTTTCACCCCTCCCCTCTCAGGTTCCTTCTTCTCCTACCCCTTCTCCACCCTTTTTGCTCCCCCTCTCACAGCCCTATGTCACCTCTTCCCCCCCTTTGTTGCCTATTTTACCTACTTTGCCAGAGGCTCCCTCCTCCTCATCCTCTCTACAGACTTTACCCATCCCCTCCTCTCCATCCCCGGTACCCGCTTTCTCTCCCCCTTTCCAGCCTTCTCCTTTATCCCCGCTACCCACCTTACCGGTTTCCCTCCTTTCTCCCTTTCTTTCTCCTTCCATGCCTTGTGTTGTTTGTCCTTGCCGCCACATCCTACCAGAGCTTCAGTAGTTTGAGACCCACCTCCGAGCTGCCCTTCAGATGCTTCACAGGAAGGACGAGACCATTGCTCTACTTACAGCTCAGGTTGCATCTCTTGCTGATCGAGTGACACAGCAGGATCGGGAGATCTTGTCTATTAGGACAGATCTTCAGGTCTTACAGGCGACTCATAGGACTCTTGCTGGAGAGATTCATGGACACACAGAGCGAGTGCAGCAGATCGAGACTCGCGTTCAGCACATAGACACATCTCCCACTACAGCAGTAGCAGCGGTTGAGGAGCGTTTGACCTCCCTTCAGACAGAGGTCCAGAGAGCTACAGAGTGGGTGGATGTCATCCGCCGTCAGCCATCATAGCCTCAGAGATCGACTGTATCAGCTACATTGGCCGAGTCACAGCAGAGGGTCACAAAGGCCCTCAACATTCGCATTCGTGGTATCTTGCCCTCGGCGACAGAGTCCACGATGACACAGGCTGTGACCTTTGTCTCTCAGACACTGGGAGTACAGGATCATAGCATAGTAGGATCATATAGAGTCGGGAGGGATCGTACTAGAGAGCAGTCCCTCATTATCAGATTCAGAGATGCCCAAGCACGTCTAGCTGCCCTCAGGAGGAGAGGGACACTCAGAGACCACCCACAGATTTCCATGGACGAGGATCTGACTCAGATACAGGTTGAGGAGCGCAAGTCGCTCATGCCTCAGAGAGATGCAGCCCGAGCTCAGGGCAAGTGGGCAGTGATCAGGGATGGCAGACTCATCACAGGCACCTTGAGGCGTGCTCCCACAGTGCTTAGAGATGGCAGACCAGCAGATATAGCCCCACCTCCACCTCCTGCTGCGACCGCTTGACGGGACAGGGCCCATGGGACACACCACCCGTCAGATAGTCTACGCATCGCTGTATGGAACTGCAATGGTTCTTTTATAGCACAGCCAGGCAATCTACAGGGGACATTCTTTGGGAGAGAGATCATCTTTTTCACGGAGACACACGAGAGTCCAGAGAGACCTTTGCCACGAGTGACAGGGTATACATGGAGATCTGCCTTAAGGCAGCACACTCGAACATTTGGAGTGAGAGGATCTGGAGAAGTGGCCATTTTGTACAGAGAGCATCTCGATCGGATCATCACAGTGAAGAGAGCGGATTCACATGCCCGATTCTTGTGGGTACGCATCCGCCGCAGAGCCCCTCAGCGAGATCTTTTTATTGCAGTTTGCTACTTCCCCCCGGCGCAGTCGATCTATTCTTCCACTGGACCAGGCCAGTCCATATTTGAGGATCTCTCAGCGGATATTGCAGATTTTTCACATCGCGGAGAAGTCATCCTTTTAGGAGACTTCAACGCGAGGACCTCAGACAGATAGGCCCTCACTTATGACTTCATGGAGGATCCGGTCATACTCCCAGCATTTCACGATGATAGCCTCTGTCGGACTTCATCAGATTGCACAGTACAGCCCACAGATCAGGGACGTCAGTTACTGGAGCTCCTCACCTCGCACAGTATGGTCATTTATAACGGCTTGTCCAGGTGGCCACAGTCTTCCATGCCTACATTCTCTTCTGCTTCTGGGCGTGGTACTAGCGTGATCGACTACATCATAGGTCCCCCGACTCTAGTCCCTTCCATCCATAGCCTTACTGTTAGCCCCTTCATGCCCTCTGCCGACCATGCACTCATCCACTTTACTTTGACTCATGTCTCCCATGACCCACCCCCCCCTCGTTATCATGACCGCCAACCCTATTACGAGGTTCATTTCGACCACCAGTTCGATGATGTATATAGCCAGAACCTCAGCCGCCTACTCCGTCCTCATCTATTAGATGCTCTACCATCCACGTAGGACCGGTGGGAACTTGTACATACTTCACTCATTTCTGCCGCTCACATGTCGTTCCCTGCCACGTGTCATTCGTCTAGTCTCCCACCGGTTGGTCTTGTTCCTTGCAACGGTTGGTATGACGAGGAGTGTAAGGAACTCCGCAGGAAACTTCACCTTGAGACCAAGGAGAAGTCTCCCTCCTTGCCGAAACCAAGAGAGACTACAAGTGGTTGGTTAGGCGCAAGAAACGCCAATTTCTAGCCCGGAATGAGGAGGAGCTGAGAAGCTTGCTTTTCAGCTGTGACTCCAAGGAATTCTGGGGAAAATTCCTCCGCTCGAAGTCTCAGAGCCCCCTCACAGATCCACGTGTCTGGTCTGCATACACTTCAGCTCTATACGATGTTCCAGATCAGCCAGCCATCGATTTATCCCATTCCCCTAGGCCAGCTTCATCTGGTCTCTTCACACCAGAGAGTGTCCGTGTAGCAGTCCACCGATTGAAGAAGGGGAGAGCTAAGGATCATGATGGATTGCAAGCGGAGTATGTAATCCATGGGATTGATGCCTTAGATTTTTGTTCTTTCCCGTCTCTTCAATGAGTCTGTTTGTACAGGCCTACCACAGTCCTGGTAAGGCAATACCATAGTACCTATCCACAAGTCGGGGGACCCTATGGAGCCGTCGAATCACAGGACCATCATGATTGGCCACGTTATGGCCAAGATCTATGCATCAGTTTTGGAAAGCTGTATAAATGACCATGCCGAGACGACAGGACTCAGAGCCAGAGGGCAAGCTGGATTTCGCAGGGATCATTCGACACTTGACCACATCCTCACACTCAGGGCACTGGTAGAGGAGGCGAAGTCACGAAGGCAACGGCTTTATTGTTGCTTCGTGGACTTCAGGAAGGCATTTGACACAGTTCCGCGATTCAGATTGTTTCAGAGGATTCGCCAGATGGGCTTCAGTGGAGAGATACAGTGGGTGAGAGAGAGAGAGAGAGAGAGAGAGAGAGAGAGAGAGAGAGAGAGACTTAATACAAAAAGATTCAATAGAGGGTGAAGCAAAACGAGGACACGTGAGGGGCTCTCAGAGGAGGTATGCAGCACGATTGGGGTGAAGCAGGGTTTCCCGCTCTCTCCTACTCTCTTTGGATTATATATTGATGAGCTAGAGATGTTTATACAGATGACAGGCGGTGTGGGCTCTACTCTCTCAGGATCCTCCATTCCTATCCTCCTGTATGCGGATGATGTG
Source organism: Dipteris shenzhenensis (assembly GCF_047967505.1). Taxonomy (NCBI): domain Eukaryota; kingdom Viridiplantae; phylum Streptophyta; class Polypodiopsida; order Gleicheniales; family Dipteridaceae; genus Dipteris; species Dipteris shenzhenensis. The sequence goes on from NC_141610.1 coordinate 27,364,198, forward strand.
GTTCTCATTTCCTCTACTGCTCAGGGCCTCCAGGCACATATTGAGGCACTCCACAGGTTTTGCCAGGACAGGGGGTTGACCGTAAACCTTGGCAAGACCAAGGTTATGGTTTTCAACACCTGTAATCGTATTTACAGCACGGATGAGTTTTGCTTCACTTATGACGGACAGCCCATTGAGCTTGTTAGAGAGTACACTTATTTGGGGGCAGTTTTCAGGGGACCGGTTTTCACCATGACATATGCAGCACGAGATAGGATTAGTAAAGGCTATGCTTCGTTGGCTCATCTTGAGCGTCAGTGTTTTCAGTCCCACTTTCAGCATCCCGATACGAAATCCTTGCTTTTTGATACATTGGTGAGACCAGCTGCGATGTATGCAACTCCGCCAAGGCTACAGTTCCGCACGAGATCATGCTAGCAGAGTTTGGAGCTACTCCCCTTGCATTGGATGCAGCGTTTCAGTCGGTCATGTATTTGCACAGGGTTAGGGAGTTTGGAGACTCAGCTGCAGGCACAGCTCGGTTGCCATGGTTAGCACTTGCATCTTCTATGGAGTTGGCACGATCTGGGGCCCGATACTGCTGGTACTTCAGACTCACTAGGTGGCTCACATCTCTTGGACTAGACATGGATAGACTGCCTCCCTTCCGATACAGCATAGATGCCTCTCATCTCGAGTTGACTCGCCACGAGCTTAGCCAGGTCACGAGAGCAGACTTGCTGCAGCTTCATACGTATCGCACTTGGATTTATCCCACGCAGCTTCCGACAAAGATGGCCACATATCATGACCACTTCCTTCGGATCTCATAGGATGGATTTGTCATTCCACCAGGCTATACAGGTATCCACATGTCCCACTCACTGAGGATTGCCCTTGGCCAGCTTAGAGTCTCTTCGCATCAGCTCGAGATAGAGGCTGGTAGGATGCGACGCATGGAGGATGGACGGCGACCAGGCCGAGAGACTAGGATCTGCCCTTGTTGCACCATGGGAGAGGTGGAGTCAGAGGAGCACTTCATTTGCAAATGCCCGCTATATTATGAGCTCAGAGGTAGATTCCACTGTCTCTTCACGGATGGCTTTGGACCTCTCTCACGAGTGATGGACTACGAGGATCAGCATTGCCTAGCTCTTTATGTTAGGGAGGCCACTATGCTTCGACGAGACTACCTCAGAGACCATCAGCACAGACCGGAGCGTGATAGAGCCCAGCCTGATAGAGCTCAGGCACACGCTATACCAGAGGACAGAGACCAGGAGGAGCACGAGGAGGTCAGAGCTCACACACGACACATGCCTCCACCTTGTGGATGTACATATGAGATGGTTTGTAGACGCCGCAGGATCTTGTTACATAGGGGACGTACTCGCCGCTTCATCTCCAGACGATCCAGGATGATGGCAGCTTTTCGGAGGAGACTTACTCATGGAGATCTCGCCCCACCAGCCGCTCACCTCACCTTTGCTCAGATTTGTACTCTCATAGCAGGAGGCAGAGTCGATGGACTGGATTTCCAGTATTATTTTGGTTCTCAGACTCCGTGACAAACATACCAAGCCATGGCCAGTGAATCCTGGTTAACAACTACCACCTTGGAGGCATGGTCCAGTTTGGTTGAACTCCAAAAAACGAGTTTCCTCTTGATGCTCTCCAACACTGGAGAAAATTGTTGTGAAGAAGAGATATCCTTACTGACCCAGCATCCTAAATATGTAGTAATAACACCCCTCTGAATCCAAGTAAATCCTCACTAATCCAAAAGCCATTGTATTTGTTCCAATTAATGTGTGCACAAGTTGCAGTACAAAACAAATCCAAGGCTGCTCTAAAAGAAATGAGAGTCTGAGGAGTGGCATCCAAAAAAACAACAATGCTATCCGCCAACTCACAATCTAGAAGTTCCTCATTATGTCTCAAGGGAATTCTCAGCCCACAAATATCAGCTTGAGATGTGAGAAAAATACTCATAGCTTCAGCCACAAACAAAAAAAGAAAAGGGGCTACAATGCATCCTTGAAGAACTGATCTAGACATCTGAAATCTCTCCCCCCCGATCCCTCCGATACCTAGCTGTGGGCTGATATGTAGAAAGAGAAGATCCCTCTAATCCATGCATCTAAGAATCCAAAATGATGAAGGGTTCCCTCTAGAGAGTCCCAATCTACCCTGTCATAAGCTTTTTCAAAATCCAAGAGTAGAATGGCTAGCTTCTAGCTGCTATGCCTAAGCCTTCCAAAAAGAGAAGATATTATAAAAAAGGCTCATGCCATGGACACAGCCTTTCTATGTGTCATGAATGAGATCCAAAAGAAAGGCTACAACCGTAAACTAACTTCTTTCACCAGAATTTTATATAAGGTGCCCCAGAGAGTGATAGGCCTCCATTGTGACACAATTTCTGCAACCCCCCTTGGGATTGACAGGGAAGAGACCCCAAGAAAGTGAGTTCGACATAGCACCAAAGTCCCAAATGCCTTGCAAGGCTGAGGTAATGTGACCCCCAATCTCATCCCAAAGGTCAATAAAAAGGATGGTAAAAGCCCATCTAAACACGGGCACATCTAGCAAGAAGAGCAAGAAGTGCAGTTTTGAAATCCATATTGGTAAAGACCCTCATATTTGGTTTCGCCAATAATGGAATATACTGCCAAATATGAAATTTGGCATCATCTCTGGCTTGTGTACAGATCTGCTGCAAGAAGGAAGGCATAAAAATCAGTATAGCTATACGCAAGACGGCATCGAGATCTGTCTACAATACCCCATCTAAGTCAATAAGCTGTGTGACACTCTCTCTACTATGCCTCAGACCATGAGTAGGGAAGAAATGCTTATTGAGTCTACCATCCATTTAAAAGGCATACTCTGCTCTCTGATCTAATAATGTCTACTGATGAGCCCTTGCTGTTGCAACAAGGCACTCCTGGATCCAAGCATCTTGAGGCCACTTTTACTTCCCTCTGTAGAGTTGCTAACTACTAGCGAAGATCATTTATTGGGGTGACATCATGTTCACATATGGAAGCAACCCTTCTTGATGTTGGAGACTTCTATCATTCGGTCGCTAGTACCAAAAGGCATAAGATTCTTAGACAAGAGTTTGAGACACCCAAGTTTGCAATACTGCCTTCATCAGGTCCTCCTCTTCATAGAAGGCATCCAGAATCCTGATATTGGCCAAGTGACCTCCCTATGAGGCTCGAAAATCATCAAAACCACTAGAAAGTGGTCTGAGGTAGAAACCCAGGGAGAAATGCATATCGAACCACCTCTGTCCAAAGTCCAATTGTCAACATAAAATCTGTCAATGCGTGCATAAATGGGCATTTGAGGTCTCTTGTTTAACCATGGAACTGGAGTGACTGTAAAAGGCATCATCCAACCAAACATCTCTGCCACTAAACTGAAACAGGAAGGCATCCTAGACTGCTCTCTCCAAAGAATGAATGCCTCCTTGTCTACCCCCTTCTTGTCTAAAGGCAAGTTCAGCATGTTGAAGTCACCTCCAACAATCCATGACCCTGTCACAAAGGCCCAAGAGAAAAGTTCCTTCAAGAGAAGGACATGGTTCCCTCGATTGTTAGGAGCATAGAGGTTGAGAAAACCAACCTTATGTCCATCAATCAAAAGAATGACTCATTGATCTCTGGAGGGAATGATAATACTATGTCCAATCACTAAGAGAATAATAGAATATGAAACTGAAATGCAAGTTCCACTCCTAGTGTTTAAAGAAGGTGACCAAAACGTGTGACCTGAAAGAAATTTATTTGACTTTACACAATCTTTGGCCTCCAGCTTGTGTTCCTGAATAAAAAGAATATCAATCGAACCCCCTGTAACACTTGGATAGAGCAGAGTATGAATAAGCTGCCTACGGTGATGATGTGGCATACCACCAAGGCCCTGTATGTTCCAACTACCAATCCTTATCGATGGGAGGAAGAAGAATGGAACATCTTACCCGACCTAGTGGCAGAAACAAAACCCTCCATGGGGAAAGACCTCATGTTCGAAGAGCGAGGTAGGAAACCAAGTGCAGGAAATCCACGAGGAAAAGAGCTCAGAGGAACATGCCCTGTCAAAAGGAATACCAATCACTGCATCACCAAAGGTGGAGGGCACAAAATCCTCCTCAAGAAAGTCTTCTAGATCTGCCAAGGCCGAAAAATAGTTTCTAAAAATCAGGCCTACCATCGAGGTACGTAACAATCCCCGTAGTCGAAACTGGAAAGACGGTATGCACAACCCCCTTCCTTGAGGGGGATGTAAACAAAGCATGGGCTGCTCAGAAGAACCATGATCACAAAGATCCACAGAGGCTCCAAGTCTGGTCCTATCCAAGAGTGAATCATCAACAATAAGGGCTTGGTCAAGGTAAGGAGCTACAATCGCGTCAAGGTGAGGAGCTGCAATCAGAGCAAAATCCAGAGCAGTATTGTTCGGAGCTGAACAAGGGGTGGTCAAAACCGAGAGAGAATGGCTTGAAGAAGATCTTCCTGGGACTGAGCAGTAAGGCCTTGGAATTGAGCACTATGCTCGTCACAGCTCCAACAGTATCAAAAGCTAAAAGAATCCTCATACAAATAATCTCATGTCAGTTAGGCATCAGGGGTCCTTAAATAAGGCCTCTAGCATCCAATCCTTAGCCTGAGATCCAAAGAGATGGGACCCATGAATGCATGCAAACAATGTGGTAGAGCTCTCCAGCTCCACGTCCTTTTGCAATTGTAGAAGCTCGTCTTTTGAGAAATGCAAGTTCTCGCAGCCAATGGAAGTGGGCGAGGATTCACTGGATGGGTCGCCATTCGTCCATCAAGGATGAAAGGCCGATTCAAACCAATTAAAGATCCAACTGTCGAGAAGGGTACAAGAGATACAAGAGACTGAGGAGGATCTAGAGAGGCTGAGGGGCTAGTAGAAAAGACTAAGAAGGGAAAGGTTGATGAGGGGGAGGGGGGCAGGAGGGCTGAGGGAAAGGCTGAGAGGAGAGAGGGTGAAGGGAGGCTTGAAAGGGAGTAGGAGAGGATGAGGAGAGGCTGAAAGAGAGGGAAATGGCTGAGGGGGGGGATGCTAAAGGGAGAAGGAGATGGAAAGGGAGAGGTAGACGGGAGAGGAGAAAGGCTGAGGAAGAGAGGGCTGGAAGAAGCTCCACAGGTTGGTTTGAAGAGTGGATATCATCAATAAGGATCCATCCTCAGGACATCCACAAGATAGCCTTTCGAACAACGTTCGGCTTATATGAGCTCTTGGTTAAGCCTTTTGGGTTGACAAACACATCAGCCACTTTCAATCAAATGATGGATTGGACTTTCAGGCCCTATAGGCATTTTACAGATACTTTCTTTGATTATATTCTAGCATTTTCCAGCTTTGAAGAAGAACATAAGAGGCATCTCACCACAGTGTTAGAAGAACTTTCGAACAACAAACTTTACATTCACAGCAAGAAGAGTGAATTCTTTCTAAATGAGATCCACTACCTTGGTCATATCATCTCCAAGGAGGGAATTTGGATGCACCCTTCAAGATTAAAGCTATTTAAGAATGGCCAGAACTCAGTTCAGTGCCAAATTGTTTATGGCACAGACCTTCAAGCACCATGGGATGCCTAAATCAATAGTAATTGATTGAGATCCAAGAATGAGTAGTTTATTCTTGAGAGCACTTTTTGTATGGGTACGAAATTGGATTTCTCATCTTCATTTCACCCTTAGATAGACCATCAAGGAGAGAATGCTAACTCCACGGTAATTATCTAGAACAAGTTTTATTTGCATTGCTTTGCATTGGTAAAAGAGAACTGTGGGGACACCAACAAGGAATTAGGATTAGTCCAAGAACTAGAATGCATGCATTTGGCTAACCCCTCATGGGTAAAAGTATTGGATTGTTTTTTTTCATAAAGAAGAGTTCTATTAAGTATGAACAAAACCCGAGAGAGCAAAAGCTCAAGGAGCAAATACATCATGCAGTGCATGAGAAAACACTCCTTAGGAGGAGGTAGAAAACAACCAAGGTTGAGGCTGAAAATGCCATGTCAACCCTGTAATAGTCTAAGATAAGAAAGGGGAGCAACCCCATTCTCTAAAAATATAGCTCTCCTAGCAGAGGCTGCACGTGCGGACCCTTGCATGGTCGCCCATCTAGCCAAAAAGTCTTGGATATTGTTTGTGCAAGGTGCAAGACTTTGGAGAGTGCTAAATTTCCCCACTTTTCAAGGGAAAAATCACAAGACAACTAGTGCCCCAATTAAAGAAGAGCCCACTTGAGTTAAAAGCATTAAAGGAAGCATACTCTATGGAGGAAATTGCCTGCTTTTGGAAAAAGCCCAAGATTTTGGAGAAAGCTCGACTTTCTAGAGAATAGCACCTATTTTAGGCAAGAAAGCCAGGCCATCTTTTAGAAAGCACATTCTTTCTAGCTGGCTGGCCTAGTCTATAAAATAAGGGCCTCTAGGCTCCCAATGCTTTGAAGAATTGTACTTAGCCTCATGCTCCCTCCATGACCCAATTGTACAAAGTTATTCTCTTGCAATAAAGACCTTTTAGGGGTGGGGTGGGGTCCAACCCTTATTTTTGGGCCCTAGTGCTGTGTTTTCTCTCTCTTCCCCTCTCCCTCCCACACTATCTCTTTACAACAACTCATATACCAGTCCAGTCATTGAGTTTCTCTCTGTTACTCTTGATTTGCAGCCACCAGACGAAGTATTCCAGAAAGGGCGATTTGTTCCAGGACGTTGTCAATTGATTCATGTTTCTGCGAACTCATTTCCAGCCACTTGTGCTTGCGTTTTCCAAAGTCCGAATTGATGAGAACGCTACAATTTGTATGAAAAAGCTGGGTTTGAAGTCCCATTGAGGTATTATAAGCCCCTTGACCACCACCTTGCAAAGCAAATCCTTGCATTGCAAGTTTGGATCAATGACATTAAGACCCCCTTCCGACTGGGGAGAATCAAAGTCTCCCAAGCTACTCTAGCTATAGTGTCTGCTATACCATCTAGTCCACATGAGATTCCTTATAGGCCTCTTAAGCTGAGTGATGCAATCCATAGAACGGCACCAACAAGAGCAAACAAACCATGCTATGGCTAGCAGAACCTAGTTAACAACCATTACCCAAGATCAAGTTTGTCTTAACTCCAAAAATGGTGTTTTCTCCTTATGCTCAACTTCTGTGAAGGAGAGATACACATACCAACCTCGCATCCAAAGTACCTTACCGGCATACCTCTGAATCCAAGTAAAACCATGCTGTGGCTAGCAGAATCTAGTTAACAACCATTACCCTAGAAGCAAGGTCAAGTTTGTCTTAGCTCTAAAAAAAGAGTTTTCTCCTTATGCCTTTCAACATAGAAGCAAACTTCTGTGAAGGAGAGATACCTAGACTGAGCTCGCATCCAAACTACCCGACCAAGACATCTCTTTGAATCCACGTAAAACCAAGATCAGCCCCCCATCCAAAGTGTCCTTATCACTAATCCAAAAGCCATTAGATTTATTCCAATTAATATGTGCACCTGCTGCCGTACAAGATAAATCCAAGGGTGGCCTGAAAGAAATGAGATTCTAAGAATTGGCTCCTCCTCTTGTCTCAGGGGTGTCTCAGTTCATAAATATTAGCTTAAAATTTAAGAATGATACTCGTAGCCTCAGCCACAAACAAAAATAGGAAAGGAGCTAGAGGGCATCCCTGACGGACTGATCTGAAAATCTAAAATCTCTTAGCTCTGACCCCTCTAATCTGTGTTCTGGTTTGTATAAAGAAGAAACCCTCTAATCCAGGCATGTGTAAATCCAAAAAGACAAAGGTACCCTCCAAAAAATCCCAATCTCCCCTGTCATATGCCTTCTCGAAGTCCAAGGGTAGGATGGTTAGCCTTTGGCCGCTCTGCATAGCCCAATTCATAGCTTCCTAAAATGAGAAGATACTATTAAAAATGCTTCTGCCATGCACAAAGCTGTCTGTGTATCATGAATAAGATCTAAAACAATGGGCAGCAAATGCAAACTAATTTCCTTTACTAGAATTTTATAAAGGGTGCCCAAGAGAGTGATTGGCCTTCATTGTGACAACAAATTTCTGCAACCCCCTTTGGAATAAGATGAATGAGACCCTCTGTAAGTGAACTAGGCATGACGCTAGAGTCCCAAATGCCGTGCAGGGCTGAAGAGCCAACATAGTCCCCAATCATATCCTAGATAGCAATAAAAAAGGAGGGTGTAAGCCAATCTGAGCCTAAGAATTGCAGTCTTGAATTCCATTTTGGTCAAAGGTGTATAAAGTGAGACTCACATTTGTGGTTTCACCAATAAAGGAATACTCTCTCAAACAGCATGTTGGCATCATCTCTGGCTGGTGTGTCTGGATTTGCTGACAAGAGAGAGGCATAAAAACTCAATGATTGTATGCAAGATGGCATCGAGATCTGACTGCAATACCCCGCCGGAGCTAATAAGCTTTGAGACACTCTCTCTACTATGTCTCGGGCCTAGAGTAGAGAAGAAGTGTTTATTGACTCTACCTTCCACCCAAGTCCAAAATAACTCATGTGCATGAAAGGCATGCTCTGCTCTCTAATCTAACAATATTTTCTGATGTTGCACTAAGGCACCCTTGAATCCAAGCATCTGTAGACATTTTCTGCTCTTCCCTCTGTAAGGCTGCCAACAGCTGGTGAAGACCAACTTCCTGTTTGAGAATCTCACATCTCTTGATAGTACTGATCAAGTGATAAAATTACTAATGTGAAAAAGGGCTACTACCACATGCCAATCCACCCTACACATGAGAAACCAAATCTGAAAATTTTCTTGTTTAGCTTTGAAGCTTGTCCATTTAAAATTTTGGAGCCAAGTTCTTTTCATATTTTTGCTGAAGGTCTTGAAAAAAACCAAAACACTTGGGCTGAACATGCTTGTTCATTATATGAGATCTCCAAACACCCAGCTACAAATCCTCCATGATTCCTAGACCCAAATCAGCCTCTACGTGTGATGTAGGTGCCAGGAACCGTGAAAGATGCCATAGACCATGAAGTGCTGCAAACATAATATCTTGCAAATGGTTGGCTTCCATACTGAAACCATTGTTTAATCAAGTGATTAGCTCTAGTTTCCTTATCTAGGCCAATAATTCCATGATCCATCAAATCCATCCTCAAGGTTGGGACCACAATTTCACTCTCAACGTGATCATTGAGGAAGACAAGGCAAGACATCAAAGAATGTTTTGTTGCTTTTTGGATACCAAGAAGACATTTGATTCTACATAGCATGCTCTCCTAATTAGGTGATTACAACAGCTACATATACCAAGGGAGAAAATATAAGGTTGTATACATGCTAAAGTCCGTTTGAGGGGGGCTGAAGGCAGTCTCAAGCAGTCCTTACCTAGAAGAAACGTTGTGCCAAATTCGTAAATCCAAGGCTACTAGGTGATACCTTCACCATAACGTGAGGCCCAAACAGATATTCTGCTAGGACCTTCACCAGGATAAGGGCTATGCACAGTATTTCTTAAACTCATCTGGGGATACCGAAAAAATGGGGGAAATAAGGTTTCCATATATTCGACGAAAACCTTGTGTGCTTGCATATTTTGATAAATGACTCCATAACTCAAAAACATTTATCCCATACACTACTCTTTTACAATGCAAGGTGTCATTGTGTATTTCAAGGATTCTGATACATCAAGGTTGTCAAGGTGCAATGGACTCATCTACAAGATCAGAAAACACATACCTGAAGGGTAATGATGGCAACATTTGGCGGTAATTGATATCCAGACAACATAGAAGAATATTGGGGGATACGCAAATAATCCATGTATTCGTCCTGTCAAAAAAGATTATGTAACATTCCTTGTAATAAATTCAAGAACACCATCTGAACATTCCTGAACATGATCCCATAATAAATGATTGCAGCCAAAAAAATATAGTTGTCAGAGCCATCGAATATTCATTAGTCGTTCACACAAACTGGGACATCATAATGTAGAAGTGAATGACTTTTGGTAGAAAATACACAACATAGTATGACAAATTGTAATGCGATTCTATTTTTGTAGAAGAAATTCACATTTGAAACCATGTACCTTACATTTGGCCGGGGTACCCATAAACAGTGGCCATGATCTAAAATGAGACATCCACATGTAGATGCCTCACTACAAACTGTGCAAGTATAATATCGTGTGAATTGCACCTCTACAATGAAATCAAGCGTGATGGCATTGTGACCTGCAGCCTCACCAATCCAACCCACTCCGCTTTGAGGTCTACTGCCCAAAAACTCCAAGATACAATGTTGCTGATCTGACTACAAGTCACAAGGAAGGACTTTGTCTTCACATGCTAGAACTGAGCCTGGAAGCACTGTCTCTCTATCCTTTCTAGTATCATATGCCATCTCGCTTGCTGAACCTAGGTCTTGTGAGGATTCATTGCTAGTACACATAAGATGTGACAATCTGAACCGGCACTCCTGCTAGGGGTGAATGACTCATAGTCTCATACTAAAGGTGGGCAGCACTGGTGGTGAAGATCATGACCTTGTTTTTACCAAGGTTGACCTTCATGCCCCGGCTAACACAAAAATCATGTAAAGCTGCCATGTGTCTCTACAAACCTTCTATCTCTGTCTAAGATAAGCATTACTTCACAAAAGAATCCAGGTCATTGATGTAGAGGCCAAAGAGGTTAGGGATAAAGAGCACCCGTGCTTCACACCAATGGTACTACTCATCTCTTTCGACATGCCCTATATCATGCATACATTGCCTATGACCCTCAAATACAATAACTTCCCAAATGATGTCATCTACAATGTTGAGAACTTGAAGGATAGCTTGTAATACAAAATCAAAGGCAAGAACCTTCAAACCAACAATATGCTTTTCATTTTCGGTATCTAATCTCAATGACAAATTTAAGATTGAAAGGGTAGCGATCCCATCTGAAACTGCCTGTACTATTGCTCTCATACCTATCCAATCTCCGTGTGTGTGCAATTTCGTGTATCTTTAGTGTGGATCCATACACTTTGGCCATCAAAAGTAATCAAGTAGTAATGCCTCTTGATGCTAGGTTGACTACAAACAAATTTAATAACAGCTGCAAGTACTCAAGATTCGCTTAAAATACAACTGAAAACTGACATGAGGGAAGATTTGGGGTCTTGAATGTGGCCTTCATTAGTGTCCCCCATCTCCTAATCCTTTGTTTAGGAGAGGAGTGGGCTTCGCCCTTCAAAAGAAGAACTTTGTGATCATAAAGATTAAGAACCTTCTATAACGTAGAGTACTACTTGCGTTCTCCCTACTTGACAAACAGCTCCCAAGCTCCCCACTTCCCCGCCTATAACCGCCTCCTCCCCGCTCAACCTCTTCTCTTCGACTTCCCGGCACTCCTCTCCGTATGCTCAGCCAAGTTACTTTAGCTCATTGGTCCTGATTTCTCTTTGCCTCCTTGCTCCCACCATTGCCACTCCTAGCCCGCCAACGCCTTCCTTGCCTGCTCTACCTCCTGCACATGTGCTTGCCGCCCAGTTAGGCTTGACAAGACCTCTGTAGAAGTCCAAGGTAAGCAGCTCCCACCCGCGCTTTGTCAAGACCCGTTGGCCTTTGATCGGATCTTGGAACCCCCCTTGGTGGATTGTGTGGCAGCCCTTGAAGGCAGCAAGGTGTTTGATCTCAACAATGCAGGAGTGTTATGTGCATGCCTCATCTGCTTAGCCTCTAAGCAGCTGCCCCATTTTCTTCTTGCGAAACCCCTCCCACAGTTCCCCTCTTCATTTTCCCCTCCTTGTGGATATTCAAGCAACCACCTCCTTAGCTATGCCTTTACTTATTTCTCTCCCTCCCCTGCCAATTCTGCCTCAGCCCACTTTGTCCCTTTTCTACTTCCCTCCCTCCCTCTTCCTTCTTGGGAGTGATTTGCACCTCAATGCTAGCGTGTTAGGCAAGAGGCCCTCCCAGGTCTGCAGGCTAGAGGAGCTCCCATAGCAGCATCCTCAGCTCCACTTCCTACCACACCATGCTTACACCGAGGACAAGGAACAGGTTGAGATCGCAGTCCTCTAGCTCCGCTAGGAACCTGATCATCCCTCTCCCTCTCCATATCCCCACGGAAGCCAAGGCCCATCTCTACTTCTGCCGTAGGTCGCACTACGCCTTCGGCCTCTCTACCTCCCCTTCTTGTGGCTCCCGTTATTTTTCGACTCCGACCCCCCCCCCCCCCCCCCCCCCCAGGGTCTCCATTCTACATCTTCCCCCCTTAAGGCTCAACCTCCCACCCCTTCCCGTCCTCCCTCTAGCCCTATCCCCCCCTTTGTCCCTCCTAATCTTCTAGTCTCTCCCATAACCCTGGTTGTTTTACGTGCGGCATCTTCATCTTTGACTTTGGAGAGACTGGACAAAGCTTGTGTGGTAGTACCCTCTTCATTGGCCTCCTCTACTTCATTGCTAGCATGGAGTCGCATGGCAAGGCAGCCCTTATACGAGGATTTCTACATGCTGGGGCCATAGAACTACATGGATGTTCCCTCAATTGCTCCCACAGTCTAGAGGTTTCGATCATTTGTCTCCACCCGAGGAAGGGGGAGGGGGGCATGGGGGCTTTGAGCAAGAAATCCCACCCAGCTTAGCGGCTTCCTTTTCGTAGTGGTAGGTGATGAGGTGTGATCCCCACATACCTCCGAGAAGATTTTCACAGATCAGATGTTGTCTTTAATGGGACCTTGGCTAGGACCAACAGGGCAGGCCATGTGGATCATGTATGGGGATAAGGCGAAGTGTGAACTAACCTTTAGTCAAGACATGCTTAGCATGGGCAGATTGTTCATTGTCATCATAGTGGATAGTACCATCCCCCTGGCCTCTCCGATGTCACTTTTTAGTCCTTGCAATGACTACTCGTTTGGGAGTAGCTTACTCGGAGTTGTTGACTTGCCACAGTTCATCATGGCTGCAATGATGACCCTCTCGAGGCATCACATGGATTTGGACTACACATGTCAAAACCACCAGCCAAGGTGGGCCGCTCAAATAATTATTTGCAAGCCTCTAGTTCTATGAGGGCTTTAATTCTTCTCCCCTCAATCCTCCCTGTGAGTTGAACAATATTGAGCTAGAACGTACATGCTTTTCATAACCCAGGTGCATCAACAACCCCAACAATTGATCTTGAGCTAGGAGTTGTAGATGACCTATTGGGATATGTGTGATCAAGGGTTTGCTAGGAGCATGTGTGCATCCACTAGCAATCATATGGTTGTGTGTGTGTGTGTAGAAGAGGCACACTTAGTGCCATAGACCATGACACAGGTGATGACGTAATGCAAAGGCCCCACATGGGGTGGTGCCTATGATTGTGGAGTTCCTATGACTTAGGAGCTACCTCCTTTGATGTAGGAGAGGTGCCATTGATTGGGAGTAGCTTACTCCGAGTAAGCTACTCATTTGGGAGTAGCTTACTCGGAGTTGTTGACTTGCCACAGTTCATCATGGCTGCAATGATGACCCTCTCGAGGCATCACATGGATTTGGACTACACATGTCAAAACCACCAGCCAAGGTGGGCCGCTCAAATAATTATTTGCAAGCCTCTAGTTCTATGAGGGCTTTAATTCTTCTCCCCTCAATCCTCCCTATGAGTTGAACAATATTGAGCTAGAACGTACATGCTTTTCATAACCCAGGTGCATCAACAACCCCAACAATTGATCTTGAGCTAGGAGTTGTAGATGACCTGTTGGGATATGTGTGATCAAGGGCTTGCTAGGAGCATCTGTGCATCCACTAGCAATCATATGGTTGTGTGTGTGTGTGTAGAAGAGGCACACTTAGTGCCATAGACCATGACACAGGTGATGATGTAATGCAAAGGCCCCACATGGGGTGGTGCCTATGATTGTGGAGTTCCTATGATTTAGGAGCTACCTCCTTTGATGTAGGAGAGGTGCCATTGATTTAGGCCACCCTCTCTCCATTTCTATAAAAGAGGGACTTCCCTCTCACAATGAATAGAACACCCATTGCTATATCTCATGTGTTCTCACTCACCTTCATGATGAAGCTCTCCTCTCTTCCCAAGTTCCAACATGACCCTCTCGAGGCATCACACGGATTTGGACTACCCACGTCAAAACCACCAGCCAAGGAGGGCCGCTCAAATAATTCTTTACAAGCCTCTAGTTCTATGAGGGCTTTGTTTCTTCTCCCCTCAATCCTCCCTATGAGTTGAATAATAGTGAGCTAGAACGTGCACGCTTATCACAACCCAGGTGCTTTAACAACCCAAACAATTGATCTTGAGCTAGGAGTTGTAGAGTGAGCCCTTATTGGATTCTCAATAGATGCACTAGTGATCTAGAAGCATCTGTTCTTAGCAGCGATGTCATGAGACATAGATGCCTACTCCAAGGACATGGTCCTCAGATCTGGTTCCCAACAGTAGGACGTAGTGGCAGAGTTTCCATCTCAATGGGAGGCCTTGGCTTCTCCTCCAACAATCCAAGAGTCCACCTCAGGAAGATGATCCATGAGCTACCTTCAAAAGGGGTCCCTTTTTGCAATCATTACTGCTGCTCCCCGCTCCTCCTGCTCCCTTCCTCTCCCTGCTCCACCTGCTGCTCCTCCTCTCCCCGCTCCTCCTGCTGCTCCTCCTGCTCCCGTCCTCGCTGCCCCCTCCCTTCCCTCCTCCCTGCTGCTGCTCCTCTCCCCACTCCTCCTGCTGCTCCTCCTGCTCCCTCCTCGCTGCCCCTGCTGCTCCTCCTGCTCCCCTCCTCGCTGCCCCCTCCCTTCCCTTTTGCTGCTCCTCCTCCCTGCTGCTGCTCCTCCTCTCCCCACTCCTCCTGCTGCTCCTCCTTCTCCCTCCTCGCTGCCCCCTCCCTTCCCTCCTCGCTGCCCCCTCCTTTCCCCCGCGCTGCCCTCTCCCCTGCGCGCTGCCCCTCCCTCCTACCTGCTGCAGCCTCCCCCCCCTGCGCTGCAGTCTGCTCCCCCCCGCGCCTGCTGCTGCTCCCCCCCCACTGCAGCCTACTCCCCCGTGCTGCTGCCTGCACGTCCCCCCCCCATCCCCTCCTCTCCCCCCCTGCTCTTCCTTGCTTCCCCCCCCCACTCCAGGCCCCCTCTCCTCTCTTCCTCTCCTCCTCTCCTCCTCCCCCTCTCCTCTACTCCTCTCCTCCCCCTCTCCTCCACTCCTCCCCTCCTCTCCCCTCCTCCTCCTTGCTGCCCCCTTGCTGACTCCTCCTTGGCTTCTTCTTCTCTCTCCCTTCTTCCTTCACCCACTCCTTTATCTGGAGTACCCCTATTCTCTTATAGGGGTCTCCTTGGTTTCAGGAAAGCGGACGGAATTTTTTATTTTTTGTGTTTGAATCGGCCAACACACCTCGATTGACGAATGGGTTCCCATTCAGTCAATCCGTCTCCGCTCACACCGGCCACGAGAACTGTCACTTTTTCAAAAGACGAGCTGCAGCAGTTGTAAAAGGATTTGGAGCATGAGTGTTCCATGACTCTCTTCGCACGCATTCATGGCTCACACCCCTCCAGGTCACAAGCTAGAGATTGGATGCTGGCGGCGCTTCCTCAGGACCTCGCCCCCCACCTCAAGGATGTTCGTTTGTTGGGACGGGGTTTCTTTCAGGTGTGCCTAGATTCCCCGGACGTCACGAGAGACCTGCTACAGGCCAGGTTTCTACTTCTAGGCTACAAGAGGATTTTTTTGTTTCCTTTTCAACTGGGATTTGACCCAGTTGAAGAGGACAAGCAGGGA
Source organism: Dipteris shenzhenensis (assembly GCF_047967505.1). Classification (NCBI taxonomy): domain Eukaryota; kingdom Viridiplantae; phylum Streptophyta; class Polypodiopsida; order Gleicheniales; family Dipteridaceae; genus Dipteris; species Dipteris shenzhenensis. The sequence continues at coordinate 27,379,985 of NC_141610.1, forward strand.
GTTTCTGTTTTCATTAGGTTCCCTGGTCTTCCCTCAGTTTATCACTGGCTTCTTTCAGTTATTGGCGAGAGGTTTGGTGTGGTAGCAGAGATCTCCCCTCTCCCTGGCAAGCCCTCTTCGGCTGCTGAGGCGGTCAGGATGGATGGGGTACCCAGGGTTAGGGTCATTGTCCAGGACCCCAATATTTCAGATGACCACATCATGCTATAGCGACCCGATGGGTCTTTCTTCTGCCAGAGATTTGAGGTTGCAGGTCGGTAGGACCAGTGCAGGATTTGCAGATCCTCGGGGCACTTCGCCAGAGATTGCCCAAAGAAGAAAAAGAGGCCCAGAAAGCAACCAGCTCGTACTAGCTTACGATAGAGAGCAGGAGCAGGACCTACCGCTCCACAGACACGGCCTCAGACACGGGCTCCCCCACCTCCTAGGGCTACTCGAGTCCCTTCGGCACCCCGCACCACCTCTGGCCCACGGTGGGTTCCGGTCGCGGTTAGGCCCTCTACTTTAGTTCACACCTCCACCTCTTCGGAGGCTACCCCTTTGGAGCCTCGGGAGGAGACTAGTGTTCAAAAGCCTTGTTCGACTCCACCCTTGGATCAGGCTATACCTTCCTCAACAGCCCAGGTTGTTGGCACCTCGTCTGCACCACTTTTTGATCAGGATCCAGTACAGGTGCCTCCCTCTTTGGACAGAGGGAAGGGAGTCTTACATTCTCTTCCTGCTTCGGTAGGAATCCTTCGTACCCCCTCCCCAGGACTGGCTCAGCGAAACTCATTTTCCGCTTTGGAGGACCTCTCTAGCCTCCCAGATGATGATTTTGTACCCTCTACTTTTGGAGAGCCAGTTATCAGCATCCCTCTTGAGAGATCCTTCTCTCTCTCACCTGTGGACTTTCCTCCCCTTGGACCTCGTGTGTATGGTAGGAGGTCTGCTCCGATAGAGGTTTCTTTTTCCGCCACCAGGTCGGGTAAGGTATTCCAACCTACTTCCTCCCGCCGATGAGGATAGCCAGTTGGAATATACAAGGACTAGGCGGCATCCCTGATTGACGTCGCAGACAGCTGATCAGGAATCAGCTCCATCCAAGTGTTTCAGGTGGTTCCATAGACATTCTTTTTCTTCAGGAACACAAACTGGATGTTAGAGATTGCTCCAAGTCAGGTAAACTGCTCTCAGGCCGAACTTTTTGGCTTCCTGCCGTGGAAACCAGAGGAGGTACATGCATTTCAGTTTCAGATTCTATTCTCCCTCTGGTCATTGGACATGGTACCATAACCCCCTCTAGGGCCTAGTGGGTTTTACTTCTGATTGACGGACGTAAGGTTGGTTTCCTCAACCTCTATGCTCCGAACAACAAAGGGGACCGTGTTTTGTCAGGTTATGCATAATGCGAGACAACGCATCAGCTACCTTATTATCTTTTCCTCTTCGGTACCGAATCGTTAGATTAAACTCCTGCATGAGCTCTGCCCACCTAGCTTGGTGGCCCCTCAAGTCAGGCTGTTTACAAAAATGTTTCAGAGTATCATGATCCACATCCACATAAAACTCTGAACCATACAAATAATGCCTCCATGTTTTCAAATCATGGATAACAGCATACAACTCCAATTCATGAGTTGGCCAATTCCTTTGAGAGGGAGAAAGCTTCTTGCTTTCAAAGGCTACTGGCCTTCCCTCTTAAAGGAGAACTGCTCCTACCGCAATGCCACTTGCATCGGTTTCTAAGAACAACGGTTTTTGGGAATCAACTATTTTTAACACCGGTCCTGTGACCACAGCTTGTTTTATGGTGTTAAAACTTTCTTGTTGATTCTGTCCCTAAATAAAAGGTACTTTATCTGAGGTCAGATCAGTCAATGGCGATACTATTCCGGAATATCCTTTGATATGCCTTCGATAAAACTGGACAAATCCCAAGAATGAGCGCAACGCGGTCAGACTCTAAGGGATTGGCCAAGTTAGTATCGCAGCCACTTTCTTCGGATCCATTTCTATCCCCTGTGGAGTAATTATGAATCCTAAATATTCAAGCCTAACCATACATAGTATAGTTTTCTTTTTATTTACATAAAGACTGGCTTTCCTCAAAGTACTGAACACTACTCTTAAGTGTTCGCGATGCTCAGTAATACTTTTACTGAATATCAGGACATCGTCAATAAAATGCACTACGAACTTTCCGATATACGGACGTAGCAAATCGTTCATAAGCATAACCAATGTAGCAGGAGCATTGGTAAGTCCAAAGGGCATTACCAAAAACTCGTAATGACCAAACCTGCTTCTGAAAGCGGTTTTATGCACATCCTCGGCTCTAATCCGGATCTGATGGTAGCCACACTTAAGATCTATCTTGCTGAAAATCACGGCTCCATGTAATGCATCTAGCAAATCATCAATCTGAGCCATCGGATACCTGTGCTTACCAGTGATATTATTCAATGCTCTGTAATCTATACAGAGGCGAAACGTATCATCCTTTTTCTTCTTTTAATATCACTGGCGAAGCAAAAGGTGAGAAACTTGGTTGAATCTGCCCCAACTTGAGGTATTCTTCCAGTTGTCTACGCACCTCCGCCTCTTCAGTAAAGCTCATTCTATAGGGAGGTCTATTTACAGGTTCTGCCCCCGAGATCAGTTCAATCTTATGTTGAATATTCCGCTCTGGAGGTAACCCATAAGGTAGTTCATCCCTAAAACATTCAGAGAACTCCTCTGTTATAAGATTAGCCAGCTTGGCCATCTCATCACTTTGCGTAACATCAGTGCTAGTCGAAGAATCATCAACCGGCTCTACCGATGCTGTGCAAAGGAATAAAAACTCTACTCGAGCTTTTCGGATTTCCATCACGGAAACCAACGGTCCCTGAGGTATACCTTTCTCACCTCGCAAGACGTAAAGCACATCATTCATCTTGAATTGATATACGTGCTTTTTCCAATCAATGGCTGGATTCTTCCTAGAATGCCACGCCATACCCAGGGCTATATCTGCATGAGCAAGCTTGGTCATTTCAAAATCAAGCTTCTCAGCATAGTCATGGATCCGAAGCTCCAACTGGGTAACCCTTTGGTCCCATACTTCAGTTGAACTTCCATCTGCCATCCTGACTGTATACGCATAGTCAAATGGACTTGTCTTTAATTTCAGCCTCTTCACGAGTTTGGAGTTAATCACATTGTGAGTTGACGCCGAGTCAAACAACACAATGACATCATGATTGGCCACTTGCCCTTTCATTTTAATTAACTCCGTATCATTAAAGGCTGTATACCCCGTTGCTGCGGGCTTAGATAGGATGTTATCAGGTGCACCGCTTACTAACTTAGTAACAGACACACTTAACAACACAGGTACTAACCTCTGAGAAGGTCCCGCCAATTGCATCTGCATATGTTCCACACTGGGACTCTCCTGCATTTCCACGTCGCATTCAGATATTATCATATTAGCCGTGCGACGGTCTTTATTTAGTGGACAATCCTTCCACTGATGTCGCTGAAGGCAGTCGAAGCACAATCCTTCTTTTCTAAGCTTTCTCTTTTTGTTCAGGGGTCAACGAGGACTTTGACCAAGCCCGGGCTGCCATTGGAGTTATTTTCCTTTTCACCCCAACGGTGGTACTTGTTTTTACTGGTCCCTCAACCGGCTTCACCTGCTTGGTTTGGCCACTTGGCTGCGAGACACTTGTCTTTGAAATCCATTTCCTCTGAAATCCCCCTTTTTTCGGGTACTCATACTGAGTCCCTGCCTGCACAAATCCACCAGATCTGCCCCTGGCATCCTCATAGTTCAGGGCTACTGCAATAGATTCATCTAATGTAGTCACATATTTAGCCCGAACTTCCATTTTGATCTTGTCATTCAGTCCATAAATATAGTATTTTAACTGAACCGACATAGGGAGAGGGTCTGTTATTTTCATGACACATTTCCGGAATTTGTCAGTGTACTCTGCCACCGACAGACTCCTCTGACGAAGATTTCTGTAAGCATCCCAAGCCCGGGAGTCTTCATCAGGTGGGAGAAAGTGTTTCTTGAATTCAGCTTTAAACCCTTCCCAGGTGGTAGGAGCAACTTGATCCTTCTGTTGCTTTATCCACCATCTATCCGCTGCCTCAATAAACAGGTGCGTGGCCTCACCGATTTTCTTTAGATCAGATCTAATTTCACAAATGGCGAAGGCTTCTTCCCACTTGTGTAACCAAACCTCGATCACATCAGAGCTGCACTCGGTCATCCGACCAACGTACTTCTCCAGTCTATAATTAGCGATATTAGGCACTTTGACCCTTGCGCGCTCTAATGAATGTATACTGGGCTCTGGCTCTGTTGGAGCTTTGCCCTTATCAATTCTAGACGGTCTAGCCGACAAGGCTTGCACCATCTCTCTGATCTCATTCTGACCAGCATTCACTTGAAGCTGCTGGTTCATAATCTGCTGTAAAGCATCTTCTAATATCGAAATCCTACCGATCAAAGTAGGTGCTGTGTGATGTGACATTTGTTGTGTAGACTGTGCTCTGGACTCACTAGGATTCACCCTAGAATTCTGTCCTTCTGCCTCCATAGTTTAAAAAGGGAAAATGGTTTTTTTTTTTTTCAGATCTCCCCTTTTTTTTTTTTAAATAAATGCAGGAAATTAGTCGACAGTCTCTGTTGTAGAAAACAAATCAACAACCGCCCAAAATTTGTATAGAGGGAAAAAAATGCTCCCTGTATGTAAGTCCGTCACGTCAACAGCGCTCAGCGTTAACTAGTAGATCACCCGGCCAACATCGACATCTACGTCCCGACCCTTTGCCTTCGTTACATCAACTATGACCCCCAGGCCTTCGTTCCGTTCCACCTCCTATTTTCTGCACGTAGTCGTCCGTCGATATTCCACCAGGTAGATAATCCGCTGACTAACCGAGGTCCCGTAAACTCGTTGACGGACCACGTTCTTGCAGCAAATGTGCGTCAATCCTACGCCTTCGCCTTCACAGACGAACGTCCATCTGAGACGCCCCCGATGCTTGCTCGCAATCTTCCACCACCCCGTCACGGACAGTCCGCGTCACCTCTGCTCCCAGCCTACAATCGTCTACAATCGTCCTCTGCATGGCCTTTGAAGACGACGATGGTCTTCGTGGAGCCACTGAAATTTTCTCCGCCTTCTGTCCTCCTTTACCTCAGCTCTGATACCAATTGATAGAAACTCTATTCCCTAAAACACTCACAGATCACGGGCGATGGCATCTATTATTTCCTCCCAGCCTACTCTCGTAGATCGCATAATATTCAATTCATACGTCCTTTTTTTCCTTCCTTATGCATATCCACGAGACCCTCATCTCCCTAGATGGTTCTCCTTGCCAAATGTCAAGATTTTAGCCTTTCCACTTGGTGCACCATTTACCCCTCTCTTGGGGCACATTTAAAACCACTTGCCCCTTGGCATTATTGCACATTTAGGTGCACCTAGGCCTTAGCACTCAGAACCACCTAGTCAATGCCATTTCACCCTCACCTAGGACCTTGGCAGTTACTTCTCTTGACCGTTTCATTTACGCACATTAATTATCACAACAGTTGGTCATCTAAGAGAAAATGCCCACCGTCTTTCCGAGGTCATGCTATCTCGCTAGAGCATAACAGGGGGGGTGGCCAGTCCTTCACATGTGGCCACAGCACTTGCCAATATCAGCGACTTTTATCACTCCGTTGCTAGTGCTCGGCGAGGTGAGGTACTCAGGCAAGAGATCGGTATCCGCCGACAATTGGCAGCCTTACAGAGGGAGGAGCAGAAACGACCATCAGATGCTTGGATACAGGAGCGCCTTGCTGCGGCAAGGGCTCACTTGCAGACCTTGCTTGATCAGAGAGCAGAGTATGCCTTCCATGCACGGGAGTCCTTTTGGATACAGATGGGAGGGAGAGTCAATAAACACTTTTTCTCTACACTTGGTCCCAGACATAGTAGAGAGAGTGTCAGGCAGCTTATTGACTCTGACGGCGTTTTGCAGTCCCATCCGGAGACCGTCATGCACTTAGCGACAGCTTTCTATGCCTCCCTACTTTCCGCAGATCCGAACTCACAGGCCACAGAGGTGGCTAGAGATGAAGTTTGGCAGAGTTTACTCGTGTTGGTCACCCCAGAGATGTTATGCTCACTTGATGCACACTTTACCAACACAGAATTCAAGACTACTCTCTCTGCCCTTCATAAGGGCAAATGCCCTGGTTCCGATGGTCTTACTCCTCCTTTTTTTATAGCCTTTTGGGATATGATAGGTGATCATATTACTTCAGCCCTGCAGGGCATTTGGGACTCGGGTGAGATGCCTGACTCACTGACCGAGGGACTCATTCACCTTATCCCGAAAGGTGGCAACATGAATTTTCTATCCCATTGGAGACCCATCACTCTTTTGGGCACTCTTTACAAAATCCTTGCCAAGGCGATCAGCATCCGATTACAGCCCCTTCTTCCAGACCTCATCCATGATACTCAAACAGGATTTGTGCATGGCAGGAGCATTTTTTATAATATCTTTTCCTTTTGGGAAGCCACAGAGTGGGCTATGCAGAGTGGGCAGAGGCTAGCAGTTCTACTCCTAGACTTCGAGAAAGCCTATGACAGAGTGGATTGGGGTTTTCTTGAGGGCACTCTTCTACGGTTTGGATTTTCAGATGCTTGGATTAGAGGGGTGGCCTCCCTTTACAGATCAGCCCACAGCCAGGTTTTGATTGGAGGGGTAAGGGGTGACAGGTTTCAGATTTCCAGATCAGTTCGTCAAGGATGCCCTTTAGCCCCCTTCCTCTTTCTTTTTGTGGCAGAAGCTATGAGTATCTTCCTTAGATCTCAGGCTGAGCTTTTTGGGCTGAGATTGCCCTTGAGACAGGAGCAGGAGCTTCTTGACTGTGAGTTGGCTGATGACACTGCTATTTTTATTGAGGCCTCTTCGCAGTCACTTGATTCTTTCCGGACAGCCTTGGATATTTTTTGCTTAGCTCCAGGGGCACACATTAACTGGCATGAATCCTTTGGCTTTCGGATCAGTGATGAGGACACTCCAGGCTGGGGAGTTGACATTGGCTTTTCCTGGATTCAGAGGGGTGTTCCTATCAGGTAGGATTGGACATCTCTCCAGCACAGCAGTTTGCCCCAGTACTAGAAAGTATAAGGAAAAGCTCCTTTTCTGGAGCTTTGCCAAACTTGACCTTGCATCTAGAGTTGTGGTAATGAACCAGGTTCTCTTGGCCACCTCCTGGTTTGTGTGTTCTTGCTGGTGCCGGTCTAGGGATTGCATCACTCAGCTCATCAGACCAGTCATGAATTTTTTATGGAGTGGACTTGATGGCACATCAGATGTTGCAGCAAGGGTGGCCTGGGAGACCATTATTCTCCCTACATGTGAAGGGCGCCTTAATGTCATTGACCCGGACTTGCAGTGCAGGCATTGCTTTGTAAGGTGGTGGTGAGGGGACTCATGCGTGGGCAGGAACCTTGGAAGGATTTCTTTTTTGGACGCATTCAGGCTTGCACACCAACCTTGGGAGATGATTGGGTGGACAGCCCTCGCTGGATTTTCACTTCCGCCCCTCTCAGATCTCCTGCCTCTCCTCTCATGACTGCCATCCTGAAAGCTCAGAGGGGTAGCACGCAGGATTCAGCAGATAGGTGCAGCCATCCGGTGGAATGGACAGTTGAGTTGCCTATCCACCACTTGGATGGAGGCTTTTTCGAGGACATCAGTTCCTTTACAGGTGATCGCTCTCCGAGGTCTCGGGGAAGACGCACTGGTCTTTGACGTTGGGGATGGAGGTTTACTCTCTACATCCAAGGATGGCATTCTTCTTGAGGTTGCTTTTCAGCCTGTCTAGATTGCTGGTTTTGTGGACCATGGAGCGGGCTTGCAGTGGTACTTAGACCCCGACCCTCTGCTCTTGGCCTTGGGATCCTGGAGGTTGTGGTTATACGGAGGTGCACCTAACAGGTGCTTGCAGTGGGACCCAGGAGAGTGGGAGTGGATAGATCATGGGCACCGAGAGAAGGGGATTCCCTTCTTTTGTTTCACGGTTGGTAATGCCAAGAGATTTCAGCTGAACAGTAGGGGTTGGATTCCCTCCAAAGCCCCCCATTGGGAAAGCTTCTTCATCACCGCAGATTTGCGTAGAAATTTCTGGAGGAGGCTCTGGAAATCCCTCAGAAATAGAAAGATCACTCTTTCCTTTTGGCTTTCTATTCATGGAGGGATTGCAGTGAACCTGTGGAGATCACGATTTGGGGCTGATCCCACTTGTCCTCGATGTCATTCTGCAAAGGAGTCAGTGCGACATTGCCTTTGGGATTGTAGTCAGGTGAGGACTGTTTGGAAAGGGGTTGCTCGGATACTCAGCATCTTTCACACGTCCCCTTTCTTCATGACTTGAGGCTCGGTCGCATGGTTATCCCTTACTGGGTCCCAGGTGTTTTATGAGGGTGAGCCTTCTTCTTGGGCACTCTCAGTCGGCCAACAGGTGATAGAGCCCTGCTCTCTTCAGGATGTACCACTTACTCCCTTCAGAGCTTCTCATGCTTCAGTGGACACCTCTTGGGAGATTTTGGCTAGCATTTCCTCTTGGCACATTTGGAGAGCCAGATGTACTGAGGCCTTGGATGGCACCCAGATACACCCATCACACGTGTTTACGGGTATCTGGACTGCACGGTTCACACTTTGATAGCCATATGGGCTAGCATGCAGGGCCCTTCACGTGCAGCCTCTTCTAGAAGGACTATATTTCTTCGAGTTTGGAGGGGTTCTCCCTTTTTCTCGGAGGTTTCTACCGGATTGAGATGGCACTATCAGCCTCAATCCTTTCTTTTTGGCTCTTGAGCTTTTCATGCATTACATGATGTATCCCGTATGGAGCTTGCTCTAACGGTTTTTCTTTAATACTTAATAGAAGTCTCTTTTTGCAAAAAAAAACAAAAGGGGTCCCTTTGCTAGTGACATGCTGGTGCATAACATTGAGGCTAGATGAGCACAGTCATAATACCATTCCTTGCAGGCTAGGTGGGTACAACAAAAGAGGACAAGATGACAAGCCAAATTTTTTAGACGATGGGTCCTTGCTCATCAGCCAAGCCACAACTTCAGAGGCCCCTTCGCAAATGAGGAGATTTTGGAGACCCTCAAGGCCTTCCTGGTAGCATGAGTGGAAGATGGACTTTCCCCACTCTTCTTCCTTACCTTTTGGGAGCATATGGCCATCCCACTTCACTTGGCATTTCAAGAGATTTTCCATCAAGGGCAGTTGCCCAAGCCTCTTGCTAGGGAGTGTATTTGTCTGATCCCAAAGGGAGGTGATTAGACAAACATTTGACAATAGCGCCCGAACGCTCTCCTAGACACCACATACAAGATCTTAGCTAAGGTCTTGAGTTTGCAGTTGCGCCCTCACCTCCTAGACATCATTTATGACACGCAAATAGCTTTGTCCAAGAGACAAGTATTCAGGACACCATCTTCACGTTCTCAGAAGCTACAAAGTGGGGCGTCAAGAGGGTAAGTTGCCTGTCATTTTACACTTGGATTTTGAGAAGGCCTATGACAAGGTGGCCTGGGAATTTTTCGACGGGACCAAGAAAAGATTAGGCTTCTCAATCCAGTGGGTATGGAGGGTCTTTGCTTGTATACATGCGGGGTAACCTTTGGCCTCCTTCCTATTCTTGTTTGTGGCGGAGGCCTTGGTCTACTTTCGGAGATCTCATGAAGCTGGTCTTGTGACAATCTGCTCACCGATCCGCCAAGATGAGCCTCTTGGATTCAAAGTTCACAGGTGACACAACCTTGTATGTAGAGGGCCAAGTGAGAGCCTAGAGACAATGTGGAATGCCTTGGAGCTCGATTGTAGCCAATATCAATTGGAATAAATTAGTATGATTCCTCACAATATCTGAGAAAGCCCTCACTTAGTGGGTTGACCTGGCTTCATATGGATACCCTATGGCCACATGACACGCTACCTAGAATGCCAGGCCGGATTGGATCGTAGGAAGCTACTATATTGGAGCGCTACCAAACTTTCCCCCGCATGCTAATCAATTGTAATGAATTAAGTTTTTTTTGCCACAGCCTAGTACATTACGTTATGCTGGTGTTTCCATAGGGGTTGTAAGGGCCAGCTCAAGAGGTCGGTTTAAAATTGATCATAGACAACTCGAGCATGAGTCACCTAGCAAATGGTAAAGGGAGGGCTGAGAATTATAGGCCTAGAGATGCAAAGCAAAGATCTCTTAGGCAAGCTCTTCGTTATAAGTCTCACTCCGGGCATAGAGCCTTGCAAGCTCCTACTCCAACAGCGGCTTCCAAGGAACACTCCTCACATAGGAGGCCAGTGGCAGCAATCTCTCAAGTAGATTTTCTCAAATAGGAAAAGGGTCACTGTTGATGCAAAGTTGCAATGCAAGGATGAATTTGAGCACCAACCCTTGATGTGGCATCCGAGGTCCGTGATCAGGATGGGGAAAATGTTGGGCTACCGCAAGCATATCAGTTGGGCACAATGGGACAACAGACCTGCCCTCTCCTTGGAAGCTTGGGCACTGCCTTCTCGAGATGGAGGAGTGGTTCTAGACAATAGCACACTTGAGGGGTGCTCATAGTAGGCTCATGAAGATCAATGCTGCCATCCCGATGTCATGGCGTGAGGGGCTTAGGGCGACCTAGATCCAAAAGTATCCTCCTCGATAGTTCGGCCGCAAAAATTACTGCTCAAAGAAGGTTGTAGGATATTGATCCCATTCCTCACAGGAAGGGTTCTTTCAGTGGTGTATGTGTCTTTGGGAGGCCTACCCTATTTGCAGGAAATCCAGTGGGACCCCCGGCGGGGAGTGGTTTTGGCCTTTCCTGAGTGGGGAGCTTTGAGAACACCGAGAAGACGAAAGTTCTTTTCCTACACCACACAATAGAAGTAGATGACTTCAGTTGGAGGCCTCACCATACAGTCCATCCGGGAGCGACATTCCACAAGAGTCATCTCCAGATTTGGATCCCGACTTTGAACCAGCTTTTGCCCGAGGAGGATCTCATATTTATTTCGTCTTTTGGCCAACGGAGGCTTACCCATCGGTCCTTCGCTGATATAGATGCAAAGAGATGGGATGTGTCATTGCCGGTTGGCACGTGACTCGAAGATGACTGCACATTGCTTTAGAATGATCCCATGGCTCAAAGGGGAAAAAAAAAATCGATGGAAAATTTCTATTTAGTATGAAAAACCCCCAAGAGCAATGCTCATGGAAGAAACACATTATGCATAGCATGAAAAACAAATGCCCTAAGTGCGCAAACACCCTGCTCATCATGAAGAGCTAGAAAGCACCTAGGTTGAGGCTGAAAATGCCACCTCAAACATGTGGTGGACTCTGAGAAAAAGGAGAACCACTCCACTCCCTGAGGAAAATAGTCCTCCTGGCAGACGCCACCTGGGAAGACCCCAACATGCTCAAACAAATGGCCATCAAAGTGTGTACACTGTCTGTCCAAATACAAGCGAATATGTCAAAGAAGAGTGAGCCTCTCTGCAACTAGATCTCTATATACACCACGCTGAAATGCTCACTAAAATCTCCCAAAAAGTATCCATTAAGGCATGTGCAAGTCTGTATGGAGTGTTAGGAAGTGGTGGGAGAGAAGAGATGCATCATGACAAGAGTTGAGAACACAAGAAGAATCCAAAAGGGTGTTCTATTGACTGTGAGAGAGAAACCTCTCATTTATAGAGTGGGAGAGAGGGTGGCCTAGATCATAGGCACCTCTCCTACATCAAAGGCAATCAGCTCTACATCATAGGGACTTCCTAAATCATTGGCACCTCCTGAAGAAGGTGCCTTCTACTGCATCATCACATGTGTCATGGTCGTAGATAGCACTGTGTGCTCACTACACACACACACACACATTTTTTTGTGAAACCAGTGACTATAAAATTAACATAAAATCAATGTACATGACATTAGACTCTAAAAGAGAGCCTAATGGAAGCACTCAAAAACAGTGAGAAAACACTTCAAGGCTAGTAGCATCCAAATCCCTCACAGCATAACTATCATATAAAGATTGCTTGAGGGACATTCTGAAGAAAGCATATGCCTGAGGGAACTGTTGTCCCATCCTAAAATGCCATCTCTGTGTCCAAATAGTCCATAGTACCCAAAAACGAGCACACACTGTGTGCTCACTACACACACACATACACACAAACATGTGACTGCTACTAGATGCACACATGCACCTTAGAGCAAGCCCTTGATCACAAATGTCCCAACATACCCCTCCTCAAGGTCTTGCCTCATGCTATGTCAAGGATACATCTAGTCACATAGTTTCACAAGCCATCTCATGGTGGTCAAGGATAAATCTATGGCTAGGATCTCTTGCTAACAAGGGTACCCAAGGGTCTAGGTTTTACAAAATGGGATAAAACTCCCCCAAATGGTTCTCTCTCTTGCATGTACAAGGATTAATCGTTCAAAGATATTGGACTTTAGAAGGTCCATCTACCACAAAATTTGTTGCTTCATTTGGTGATGAAGTTCTTTCTTCAACCATATTTGCTTTGTCTTTCTTCTTCTCATTGCAAAACTTTTCAGAGTGATTGTTTTTGCCACAATAAGTGCATGGATTGATTCTATGGCAACCTTTTTCAAGATGATTGGTCTTTCCACAATGCTTGCATGCTTTGTACCTGCTTTTTTATGAGAACTTCACTGTAAGTGCTTCAGTTTGATCTTCTACCTTCCTTGAAGTCTTCTTTCTCTCTTCTTCTTGTAGAGCACTGACGATGCTCTCTAGTGTTGATTGGGAAAAATTCTTCAAAGTACTCACAACATAGTCAAAATCCTGGGGCATACTCTTCAACAACACAGCCATTGCATCATCTTCAGTGATTGGAGAGTTGACTAAGGCCAATTGTGTCATAAGACTCCTCATAGTGTTGACATAAGCTGCAACAGAGTCTCCATTCATCTTAAGTTCAAAGAGCTTAATCTTCAAAGTCAATTTTGAGTTACAAGAGCTAGCACCAAATAGCACATCTAACTTATGCCAGGCCTCATAAGGAGATTCCAAATCAGAAATATGATGCACATCATCATCTCCCAAACCTAATGCAATAATTACATAGGCTTCTCTAGCCTTTTAGCATCTATTGATGTTGTTGAACTAGAGTCACTTGCCTTCTCCTTTCCTTTGGTAGTGGTGGATTCACCCTCTTCTAATGACTGATTCCCTGGCTTAACTAAATCCCACAAATTCTCCTTCATAAGCACAAATTAATTTTCATTTGCCAAGTATGGAAGCCTTGTTCATTGAATTTGTCTATTTTAAAGGTAGCCATGAGAGGGTCTTACCTTTATGATTAGGTAGTGTCTGCTCTCTTACAAATGGCTATAAATCTCAACCATACAAGTGCATATTGCAAGCAATGAAATCAAAGAATCCTAGTCTTTTTGCATCAGAATAATAATATCGCTTTTTCTTCACAAGCTTTGACACTTTTCTGTTGGGTGCTTCTTTCTTCTTCTTTTCTTTTGCTTTCACATATGAAGCATTAGAAGAGCAACAAGAGCTAGGAATTTTAAATAAAATAACTAACTTAAAGTTTACTAACAGTAAATCATCCTCAACACTCTTTCAAGCTTGCATCAAGCATCCAATCACCAAAACTGTCCAAAACTATAGTGTAAAAACAGAGAAAAGCAGAGACCTCAATTCAAACACCATGAAGCAAATTTGAGAGGGCTTTTGAAGCGTGAAGCTTATATACCAGCCCAATGTTAAAAAATGGAGTCAATTTGAGTGACATTTAGTGTGTTTTATTGAGTCCTAGAGTGAGTTCTAGACTATTTTATATCTAGGAGTGCCATGTGTCATATTGGGAGTTATCCCATATACATTTGGTACTTAGAGTGTGTGTGTGCCTATCCTATAAAGGCATTGCACTTTCACTTGTCAAATCAATCAAGCCTGAAGCCTCTTTGGTTATGTAAGTACATTCCTTTGGTTGTTCCTTTCTTTCTAAGCATTTCATTTCCTTTTCTTTCCATGTCCATTTCATTATGTTTGCTATCTAGCCTAGCCTAGCCTAGCATGCCTCCTATCTAGTTCCATCATGTGGTATCAGAGCTTCCTTTCCTACCTTTCCCTTCTCTATGCTCAATCTAGAGGATAAGGGAAGCCCACAAATGGAAGCCATCACCTCCTCCATGATTGAGCTCCCTTTCATTCCCTCCTTTCTCCTCATCTCTTTCTTCTTGGACAGCTTCTTTTTTCCCCAGTCCAAAAATGAATAAAATAATGATGTGTGTTGGGTCAATCAAGGTTATGTGCCTTGGATAGTTCTCCTAAAATGATGTATTTCTTTTGACATCTATGGTGTGTGGCTCCATGTCCCTAATTAGTCCTTGGAGCCAAGAGGGGGATAAACTGTGGGAGCTATGTATTGGCTTTGATAGGGTCTCTAGGATGTTGGTGTATTCCCTAGACCAATGAGCTGGTCATGTAGCCATGCTAAGACATGAGCCTCTGAGCATGTTGAGTCTCAAGCCATGAGAGTGCTTGGATCAACCTATGAACACGCTCCTATAAAGGCATTGTACTTTCACTTGTCAAATCAATCAAGCCCTATCATTGTCATGTTCTGTTCTTGGTTCCATTCCAGTAGTCCTTCACCTTTCCTCCATGGGGGGGTGTTAGGGAATGGAGTCAATTTGAGTGACTTCTAGTGTGTTTTATTGAGTCCTAGAGTGAGTTCTAGACTATTTTATATCTAGGAGTGCCACATGTCATATTGGGAGTTATCCCATATACATTTGCTACTTAGAGTGTGTGTTTGGCTATCCTATAAAGGCATTGTACTTTCATTTGTCAAATCAATCAAGCATGAAGTCTCTTTGGTTATGTAAGTACTTTCCTTTGGTTGTTCATTTCTTTCTAAGCATTTCATTTCCTTTGCTTTCCATTTCCATTTCATTATGTTTGCTATCTAGCCTAGCCTAGCATGCCTCCTATCTAGTTCCATCACCCAAAGCCACCAGCAAGGACAGACACAAAATGGTGCAATGTCACCCAGGAGAGCTTAAGCAAGCCGGACTGGTTTTTTTGTTGATTTCTCCTCATCCACTGGAGCATCGGTGCTCAAAATTCATCAACATCTTCCTCAAAGGGTTGCCCAACAGTAGCTAGGAGGGCTGGGCGAAATTTGTCTCCAGCAGGGAGAATTGGATGTGAGGTTGCTGGGAAGAGTAAGTGTCGGCATGGGCAACAAAGAGGATATTTCTCTAATTCCTTTGAGTCAGAGGTGCGCCCTATCAAGGGAAACTACAGCTGAAAGGACTCAGGAAATGGTGCGGAAACAAGCAAGAACAAGCTTAAGCAAAAATCGGGACAGAAAAGGGAAGAAAATATGGAGGAGGAGAAAGATGGGAAGAAGATGATGATGTGGCAACTAGGGGGCTAAAGGGTTTTCTAGAACCTAGAGCTCTAATATCACACAAACATGTGATTGCTACTAGATGCACACATGCACCTTAGAGCAAGCCCTTGATCACAAATGTCCCAACAAGGAGAGTGAAGAAGATCATCCAGAGAGCATGACTCAACTAAGTGGCCTCGAACCGAAAGAGCCCAAGAAGGCTCATGCCTCTCATAAAAGATCTAAGGCCGTGAAAGAGAGAGCCAAGCTCTCCACATGTTCATTGCAATCCCTCCATGTATAAAAAGCTGAAAGAAAATAATGATTTCCTATTTCTAAGGGACTTCTAGTCTTCTCCAAAAGATTTATGTAAGCTACAGAAATTTGACGATTCTCCCTTGGTCCCCTTGGATGCTTCTGTCCCCTTGGTCCCATGGGATGAGGTCAAACGAATTATATGGTTGGAACTGCTCCAGCTCTATATGTCATGCACTGGGGGGCGGGCAGGGGCAAGAGTTCCCTACTAAGATCCGGTTCTACCAGGACCACTTCTTGAGAGTATCGGAGAATGGCAGACCCCAATATCTGGAGGACAAACGTGTTTTACATGCCCTCGAAATTGCCATCGGATATGGGTCTCATCTCACCAGCCGAGGATCGAGATAGGGAGAGCCGCACGTACACCTAAACTACGCACTTTGGGGGAGAGAGAGACAGAGGAGCATTTCCTATGTGCTTTTCCGGTTTACTATGAGATTTGTGGATGATATCACTCTCTCTTTCAGGAAGGACACGGCTATGGGCCTCTCTCGCGACTGATTCATTTCTAGGACCAAGTCTGCATTGGCCTGTATCTTATGGAGATGCAACAACACAAATCAAAGAGCATGAGGGGGCAATACCATTGGGAGACAGGGATGGATCGAGCTCAACAATACAGATTTCTATGCATTTGAGTCTGCCCCTAGACATGGCGGAGTAGAGGAGGAAAAGACAGACAGCATGAGGGCAGCACAGGTCAGTGGGATGAGACGACGACGAGCAATGCAGCCAGAGACACATGAGCCACACGCCATGTAGTGACCCATGTTTCATTTTGGAGCCTTGCGCTTTGATTCTATTGATTAATCGTCAACTCTATTTTCACAGCCCATCCACTAGCTAGTATTGAGTAGAAACTATACATAGCTTTTGCAAAGCAAGGACTAGATACACATATCTCCTCTCGAGCATTTGAAACAGTGCCAAACACAATTCCTTGCTGTCTATGAGGTTGATGGACTGTGGAAACGGCAGATGATAAGCTTCTTTTTTAATTGTTCCACAATTTTGAGTTTTTAGGGTTTTGATTGCAACGGCAACACAGTCCTCGACCTTGGGTTTGCATATTGTTGAAGAGGGTTTCCATCATCTGCTGTAATATTGTCTTGTAAATTTGTAAATTTGATGGCAACAAAATCTTTCTTTGCTTCTCCCAAAGTTTTTTAAATCTCTTTTAATTAATTCCAAATCCCCCATTGATTTTGATCTTCCATTTCTTATCTAGACACAAACAAGACAAACAAAGTCATTGAAACAAATGAAATTAAGCTTATATTAGATATATAGAAATAAGAAAACCGCTTAATGCTTGGATCAGAGGTGTTTCCTCTTTGTATAGATCAGCCCACAGCCAGGTACTTATTGGTGGGGTAAGGGGTGAGAGATTTCAGATTTCCAGATCAGTCCGTCAGGGATGCCCCCTTGCTCCTTTCCTTTTTTTGTTCGTGGCCGAAGCTATGAGTATCTATGTTAGATCTCAAGCTGACATCTTTGGGCTGAGACTTCCCATTAGAAGGGAAGAGGAGTTACTTGACAGTGAGTTGGCAGATGACACAGCAGTTTACTTGGATGCCACTCCACAGACGCTCACTTCTTTCAGGACAGCATTGGATTTATTTTGCTTGGCGGCGGGGGCGCAAATAAATTGGCATAAATCCAATGGCTTTTGGATCAGTGATGAGGACACTCAAGTTTGGGGGCTTGACATAGGATTCACTTGGGTTCAGAGGGGGTGTGCCTGTTAGGTATTTGGGCTGCTAGGTCAGCTTGGATATTTTTTCCACGCAACAGTTTGCTCCTGTGTTGAAGAGCATCAGGAGGAAGCTCCTTTTTTGGAGCTCAGCCAAGCTGGATCTTGCCTCTAGAGTTGTGGTGGTCAACCAGGTCTTCTTGGCCACAGCCTGGTTTGTTTGTTCTTGCTGGTGCTATTCTAGGGACTGCATCACTCAGCTCAGGAGCCGATCATAAATTTTCTTTGGAGTGGGCTTGATGGCACAACAGATACCTTAGCCAGGGTGGCTTGCGAGACCCTCATCCTCCCTACACAGGAAGGGGTTCTCAATATTATTGATCCATATTTACAATGCAGAGCTTTACTATGCAAGATGGTGGTGCGGGGACTTATGCCAGGGCAGGAACTGCTGTAAAAGGCCTTTCTTATTAGTAACATACAGAGGTGCACACCTTCTTCAGGAGGAGACTGGATGAGCAGTATTAGGTGGATCTTCACCACAGCACACCTCAGATTACCTTCATCCCCTCTCATGGTTGTAATTCTGAAAGCATGGGCCAGTTTCAGGAGCACTCTTCGAAGGATTCCTCCTTCCTCTCGTGAAGAGATTGATAGCAACCCATCATGTGGAATGACAGTATTTTAGATGATCATGGCAGACCACTTGGTGCCTCACTCTACATGCAGTGGTCCAGGTGGGAGAGGGGACCTACATCATCTTTGGGGTCTTGGAAAGCTTTCCGTAGGCTTTCAGAGGAGACCAAGTCTCAATTGACAGAACATCTCAGAGGGAGTGCAAGGAGGATCTTGCAGATTGAGGCAGCCCTTCCAAAGGATTGGGTAGACACAGAAGATATGCCACTCACTTGCTCCACTTGGGCAGATACTTTTACGAGAGGCGGTGTTCCGCTTCAGGTTTTGGCCTTTCGAGATGCACAGGAGGATGCTTTAGTTTTTAGTGTGCAGGATGGTGGTAGATTACTCAGATCCACAGAGGACATCTTGCTTGACCTCCAGCTTTTGGTTGTAGGTCTCTTGGTTGTAGGTCTTTTGGTGCAGGGATCAAATTCAGAGTGGTTCCTCGACCCAGACCCCCGGCTACTCTCCATCGGGTCTTGGAGGCTTTGGCTCTACGGGGGAGTTCCCATTAGGTATTTGCAGTGGGACCCTGGAGAGTGGAAGTGGATTGACGCAGGGCATCGAGAGAAGAGCATCCCCTTCTTTCGTTACACGGTCAGTAATGCCAGGAGATTTCAGCTCAGTAGTAGAGGTTGGAGACCTTCCAGAGTTCCTCATTGGGAGACATTTGATATCACTGCGGATCTGCAGAGGTGCTTCTGGAGGAGACTCTGAAAATCCCACAAGAATAGAAAGATCACTCTCTTCTTTTGGCTTTCTATCCATGGTGGGATTGCAGTGAACCTTTGGAGATCCAGGTTTGGAGCGGACCCTACTTACCCTTGTTGCCTCTCTGCTTCGGAGACTATTCAGCATTGTTTATGGGATTGCAGACAGGCAAGGATGATTTGGATGGGGGCAGCCAAGATTTTTAGTCACTTTGCCCACTTCCCATTCTTTATGACATGGGGCTCAGTGGCTTGGCTTTCTCTTACAAGACCTCAGATATTCTATGAGAGACTTGACTCCTCTTGGGCCATTTTGGTTTGACGTCATCAGATTGAGTCGTGTTCGTTGGATGTGGTACCACACCTTCCTTTTACAGATGTACATGCCTCTGTGGATACTTCTTGGGAGATTTTAAGCATAGCATCATGGCATATCTGGACAGCCAGATGCACAAAGGCTATGGAGGGTACTCAGGTCCATCCCTCGCACACTTTGGCTAGTATCTGGACAGACATCTGGACAGACACCGTACATACTTTGATGGCCGTATGGATGAGTATGCAGGGAGACTCCCGTGCAGCCTCAGCTAGGAGGGCTTCTTTCTTCAGGGAATGGAAGGATTCTCCTTTCTTCTCTAAGACTCCTACAGGATAGAGGTGGCACTTTCAGCCTCAGCCTTGGTTGTTTTCCACCTCACTTTGAGGGGGTTTTATTTATCCTCATGATTTCATGATGTATTCCGCTTTGAGCTTACTCTCGCGGGTTTTTTCTCCTACTTAATAAAAGTCTATTTCTAGAGAAAAAAAAAGAGAAAACTGCTTACAGCTGCACTTACAGTGGTTACAGCAAAGCTAAGCTGTAATGGTGAGAGCAGCCTCTGTATCAGATTTCGTCTCCATCGGGTAGATGTCCTTGAAGGCTCAATATTCACAATAAAAATGCCTTGAATCTGCAAAATTCATAGACATCGATTAGATTCAATCCACAATTAACAAGGATTTATATTTCAATATGCCACCCTAAACCCGAACCCGAAATGCTAAATAAAGATCAATACCTAATAACGTTAGCTCAACATGCTGATGCTACGTTTTACAACTACATGCATTGAACACACAATTAAACAACATTTGTAGGTTCACCATTCAAGGCTATTAACTCACACGAAAGCTGTATGGACATGCAGCAAGCTTTAAGCAACCATAAAGTATGCAAAAACTTTTTAAAAGGCCCAAAGCAAACTTGTCAGAGGTGAAGCATTTAGGACTTCTTGTACTCGTGATGCAATCAAGGAATATAGATTTAGGAGACATCATCGAGGTTTTTGTTTTTTTTTCATGAGAAGGACTTCTATTAAGTATGTCATGGTAGATATACATCACGCAAGCATGAAAAAGCAAGCCCCAAAAGGCAAATAAATGTTCATCCTAGAGAGCAAGAGAAAATCCACTGAAGATGCCACCTCAACCCTACGGAGGACTCTGAAAAAAATGGCAAGACATGCGCACCCAAATGGCCAACAAGGTATGTATATTATTGTCCATATACTGGGCAATGTGTGTGAAGGATGGGTCAGGGTGCCATCCAAAGCCTCCATGCATTTGGCTCTCCAAATATGCCACACTAAAATGCTCGCCAAAATCATCACCAAGGGTTAGACCAGGCAATCCTATGAAATTCACGAGAGATGCTCAAGAAGAAATTTCAGTATGACTTTTGAGTGAAATTTATCCAGTTATTTTTTTTGAAGCTGCAGCCCCTTGCCCCCTCCCTCTCACTGCCTCTCCTGCCCCGCTGCTATCCCCCCCTCCCTCCTGCCACCTACTTCACCGACCCTCTCTCCCCCTTCTACCTGCTCTACCTTCGCACCTCCCTCCCCCTTCCGCCGCTCTCCCATACTCCTCCCTCCCCTCTACTGTTTCCCCCCTCCCACTCCCCTTCACTTCCTCCTCACCGCTGCCTCCCTCTCCATTCCCTCCCTCCCTCCCTACTGACCCCCCCCCCCCCCCCCACCCGTGCTACTGCCTCCCTTCCCGCTGCTGCCTCCCTCCCTTCCCTTGCCCTTCCACCTTGCTCCCACTCACTACTATCCCTCCCCTCTCTCCCCGTCTGCTGCCCCTCCCCTCTCTTACTGCCCCCCTCCTCTTGCCCCTTCCTCTCTGCTGCGTTCTCCCCCCCACCCCCAAAAAAAAACTCCAACCTCTTAGTTTTTTCTCCCCAGTGACAGAGGGATCCTAGTTGTGTTTAAATCAAAATTCCATCTTCGATTGGCAAATATCTACCCGTTTAGCCAATCCTTGTTTAGCTAGATGATAGATGGATCCTAATTGTGTATACATTGACCTTCCATCTTCGATTTCACAAACATCTACTTGTTTACCAATCCTTGTCCCCTTCAACTATTATACTCAAGCGGAGGTAACACGACCTTGGAAGGGTCAGTCGGCATTTTTTCTTTGAAGGACCGACAGTTGTAAATAATCTGCATTGAGCTTTAATCAATGTCAAGGTCATCGGTGAGGGTGATTTGCATGACTAGGTGGGTGTAACGGCTTAGATCTAGGTGTTCCTAATTATGGATTGTGCCTAGGGGCAAATGATTTAAAGGAATCCCAAGAAGGGGTAGAAAGGAACATCTTAGTGTGGCCTTACAAAATGGACATGTGGCAATCTAGGCCTATCTAGGAAGTTTGGCGGCTCTGCAGAAGAAAAAGAACTCGTGAATCAACGTATAGGCATTTTCGATGCTGACGACAATTCTTGCAAAGCATGGTTGGGAGGTTAACAAAAGCAATCGCCCGTGATGTTCAAGTCCGAAGCAGTTTTGTGTATGAGTGTTTCATTTGGTATCAGAACGCCAGGCTATGAAAGGGGGTTGTGAAAAAATTTGTGCCGATTGACTTTCGTGCAGCGATGAAGGGCGTCATTTTGAACCATAGCTATCAGAGGGAAGATGATGACGAGAATTGAACCTCTGTTCGGATTGCATGAAATCGGGAAGGATTGGTGATGTTAGCAGACTATTTGTCGCAGCAACCGTGCCCAGGAAGATTGCATGGCCAACTTCCGATGACAATCGAACGAATGAGTTCGTTGCCCAACTTCATATGAAGCTAGTATCTAGCTAGTGGCGAGCTCTTACTCGAGCTGTATTTGGAATCTTTAATTCTATGCCACAAAGATTTGTCATGGTCGGTATTGTGCGATGACATGTATATATATATGTGTGTGTGTGCGTGTACATACATACATACATATGTATATACATGTATACATGTATATATATATACATGTATATATATATATATATATGTATATACATGTATATATATACATATGTATATACATGTATATATATATGTATATACATGTACATACATGCATGTATGTACATACATGTACATACATGTGTATATATATATTTATATTTATATTTATTTATTTATTTACATATAAATATATACATGTATATATTTATATGTATATATATAAATATATATACACATGTATATATATATGTGTGTGTGTGTAAGTGTGGGAATCGTGTGTGTATGTGTGTGTGGTGTGTGTGTGTGTGTGTGTGAGGTGTGTGTAGTGTGTGCTCCTGTCGTGGATCGTGGGTGAGGTCGTGAGGGTTGCTGCTCAGCCTCCCTGAACCCCCGTACAGGTCTGCGTCAGGACTCCGTACAGCCCTGCGCTTAGCCCGTACAACTGTACGGACGCCGTACAGACAGTTTCCTTCTTCCCGGTGCAGCCTGGCCACATCTGCTCGTCCTTTGATCTTCATCCACGCTCTTCATCCACGCTGTGTTTCCGTACCTTCCGTCCTTTTCCGTACAGCTTGCCTCACCGTTCTGCGTCAGCAGCCTCTTCCCTCTCTGCATTCCGTACAGCCTCTGCGCACCTTCTCGCCTTCCGTACGACTCAACCCCCGCAGTCCCTATTCCGTACACCCGTACGATTTGTACATTCCGTACAGTCCGTACAGCTTGCACTTCCACCCCGTTCCTTGTCCGTACAGTTCTGTTCTGCTTGCGCCTTTTCATCAATCCCACCCTGCTTCTCTTCATTGAGGACCAGTTCAAAAGTTATTCTCGCAAGGAGTCTTCCCGGGACTCCAAAAGACAGCAAGTTGATTTCTCCACTACAGATTCTGTAGACGCTCACTATGTTTTTGACATGCTTAAAGATGAATTTCATCACAGCCGGAAGGAGTGGGCCAAACCTCCCCCGGCCATCAAATATAAGTTGAAGCTGCCTTCATTGGTTGCTCCTCTTTGAAAGTTCTCTCAGCAAGCAGTTATCATTTTTTTCCCAGGAAAGTTACCTTCAGCCAATGATGTGGCCCAGTGGGTTCAGGCATTGTTGGGAGGCTGCTTTGTTGAAGGAGTATACTTTGCTTCCAGGGGTTTTTATGAAGTGCATTTTTCGGATGCCTCATATCGTCAGCAGATATTGGAGATGTCGCCCTTATTCTATGGCAGACAAATGGTGCATGTCATGCCATGGTCGCCAAATAAGGATTACCACAGCCTCATTCGACATCACTGCCCCGTATGGGTTGAGGTAGTGGATTTTCCGGACTATATGAGGGCTGAGTTACCAAGTTTGGCAGCCACTTTGGGGCAAGTTGTATGCCCACCCCGTCCTTCGGGTAATCGCAATCGCTTTTGTATTCTTTGGGATACAAATCACCCAACCCCTCCTTCCATTGCGGTAGAAGTGGAGGATGTTCCCCTCGGTGAAAAATATTTTGATTTGAAATGGGGAGTTTTTGCAGGTGCTTGTTTCACATGCCATAAGTTTGGCCACCTAGCCTCACAGTGTCCTGCAGTTCTGCATCAGCTCCCACCTACAGCTATTGCTCCAGAAAATACTCCCCCTCCTACTTATGCTCCGGGGTCTAAGGCTATGCCTACCAAACTGGGTGATATCGCATCCAAATCTGTCCCTTCCAAAGAAAATGTGGTTCAGGTTTCAGCTAAGCAAAAGGATAAGGGGAAGGGCAAAATTTCAGAATCTCATGCCTCTACCCAGGGTGCCTGGCAGCAACCCGAAAAGGTATTCGCTCTCAAACCACGTCCGTTACAATCTCGCCATTGGGATGCTTCAACTTCTACCCCTGGTCAGACCTCTACCCCCGCTGACAGCCTTGCTTCTCAACTGTGGGTTGATGTGTTAAAAAGGGGCATCCCGGTATGTGACAATGATGAGGATCATAGAGCTAATGATCCAGGAGGCCAAGTGGATGTTGATGTCATGGCTGAGGCCTGACAGCTTATACTTTACTCTGCTTTTTGGTTTGACTGTACATATCTTCTATGTCTACTTCAATTACTTGCATTACATACAATGTTCAGGGTCTTTGCAATGTCAATAAGTGGAGACTTTTCTGGCATTATGTACATAGAATGCATCCCGATGTGATCTCTTTACAGGAACACAACCAACACTTCTTGGCTGGCCAGCAAGGCCACTATGCTGGTTATGATATTTTTTATGCTGGTACAATGCACTTTTCGGGGGTCTGCATGCTGGTAAAACATGATATGCAGCCCACGGTTGCTTACAATGACCCTCAGGGTCGATGGATGGTGATCAGGTGCATCTGGCAGGCTGATCTCTATGAAATAGCATCTGTTTATGCCTCACAAACCTCTGCGACTAGAGCTCAAATGTGGGACTCCCTCAAACAATATCAATGGCTGTCCAATGCTTTTTTGTGTGGAGACTTCAACAACTCGCCTGCCACTCAGGACAATACCACTCATCGTTCTCACATGATCCCCACTAAGATTCGACATTGGGAAGATATGCTCTCATCCCTGCATGCAGAAGATTTATGGCTCTCAACAAGGGACAGAGATATGGGTTATACATATCATCGCAATGCCTTTACTCATTACTGGGCTCGACTTGACAGATGGTATTGCTGCATGCTCAGCAGTATGCTGATTTTACATGTACACTTTGGATTGATCATTCCCTCTTGCTCTCTGATCATTTTCCAGTATGCTTGACATTATCAATAGCACATCTGACAGATGATATGCCTTTTTTTGGTCGTCGCCTGCTCCATGTTAATAGTGCTTATTTGCTTCATCAACAATTTCAGAACATGGTGAGAGTGGCTGTCCGTCCCCTCCTCTTACATGCTCAGGAGGATATGGATTTTGCTTGGATCAGTCTTGCTCATCGCTTACAGGCTGTTATTCAAGATTATGGACGGAGTTACATATGAAACCTCAGGCTCAAGCTGAAATGGGCTCAGTCTCACAAGCAGCAAATGGATGCAATCAGTTCTCATAGGCAGCTTACCTCTTCTGAACAAGATTCTTGTGCTTATGCGGTTCATATCATCCACCAAAATGATCTTCGCAAATTAAAGAAGTGGCAAATCCGAGCTCGCATGAAACCCCTTTTGGATAAGGGCTGCTCCTCCAAAGCCTTTTTTAAAAGTCTTCATGCGGATAGGCGAAAGGAGGATATTTGCAGGATCAAGAAAGATGATTGCACCTGGACCACTTCCAAATCAGAATTGGAATCGCTATGTTCTAGTCATTTCCAGCATCTCCTTTCTCTTCAGCCTGATCATCTGATGCAAGTGGATGCAGCTAGGTCTCAATTTCTTATGCATGTCCAGCCCATTTTATCTCGGGAACAGGCTCATGCATTGGAGCAGCCTTTTATGCTTAGTGAACTGGATGATGCTTTGAGTCATCTACGCAAAAGCAGCTCTCCTGGTTGGGATGGATTGACTGTCGAATTTTTCTGTGCATTTTGGGGTGATCTCAAGAACACTCTTCTTCTAATGATCAATCATGCTTGGGCAGAACAATCTCTTCCCCCATCCTGGAAACATGGCCTAGTCAAATTGATTCCCAAAAAAAGGTTGTGTGAGACGATGGCTGATTGGCGGCCTATATCTCTCATGCCTGTTATTTACAAACTCATTGCTAAAATGATTGTCCTCAGGGTTCGCTTCTTTCTGCAAGCAGGACTTCATCCTAGGCTGTATGGGTTTGTCCCCAGAAGGCAGATCACTGACAATATCTCCAATGCTTTGCTTGCGATTGAGTATGCCAAATATTCTAAACAAGATGTTCTCATTCTGCAAGTAGACATTGCAAAAGCATTTGATATTGTCCATTGGGATTTTATCTCTCAGACCATGCCTAAATTGGGATTTGGCCCTCGGCTCGTCCATATCATCTACTACCTCTATTCTCAGGCCACGGCGCAGTGCTTGCTTGGTGGTGGGTTGTCAAGAACCTGGACTATGACCCGCTCAGTGAGACAGGGTTGCCCTCTTAGTTCTTTACTGTATGCCATTGCTACCCATCCGTTACTGTTGCATATGGACTATCTTGCAGATACAGGACAGCTTCATGGCTTGCAAATTCCAGGGGCACAGTCATTTCTTGCACAGGCCTATGCCGATGATTCATACTTTATGCCCAGGAATTCTCAAAGTGACCTTTCTCACTTGATGCATACACTGAATGACTTTGGCATAGCTGCTGGATTGCAAATCAATTTTCAGAAATCAAAACTTCTAGCTTTGAAAGAAGCTGATTGGCATACACTTCTCTGGCCAAGCCACATTATCTCTTCCCACACTATTGTGAGGCATCTAGGCTACCCCATTGGCTGGAATATTACCCCGCAACAACAGCTCAAATGGGTGCTTCAAAAGATCAACAAGAAGCTGGAATACTGGCATTTGTCCACTTGGCCTCTACATGTTCAACTTCAGATAGTACAGTCCATCATTATGGCATACGTGCAATTTTATTTGCCTCTTCTTCCCTGGTCTTTCAAGCATTTGGCTTCCTATATGTCCCAGGCTATGGAGATATTTTGGAAAAGTAAATCTCATAAAAAGGCTTTGCGACTACTACCTATGCAGTCTATTTGTTCACCCAAGACTCATGGGGGGCTGAATATTCTCAATCTCCAGGCTCATACGTTGGCAAGAAAGAGCACTATGATTGCTGATTTTTTTCAGCAAAAACAGCCATGGGCTATTATGTTAGCAGCTATGTGTGCAAACATGGCGTCCCATGCATATGGGCATTGGATTACAGATCACTGGGAAGCAGTCATGACCACATTTCAGGGGAAAATTCCTGGTTGCCCTGTTTCTATTGCTTTTATTCATGATTGGAAGAGAATTCTCTCATATGCTAAATGGGCAGGTGCTTCTTCTCCTCATGGTAATTCTTTTCGCTTGGAAAGCATCCATTGGAGCAAGGTGTTTGAATTGCCTCTCGCTTTACATGCACCTATTAAAGCATACAATCTCATGAAATTGGGCATAAGATTTGTTGGCGATGTTGTGGATCAACAAGGTTGTATGCTTTCATTTCCACAAGCTTACAGGACATTCTCCTTGGGTCTGCATCGTAGGTCCATTTGGAGAATACTTTCAACTATGTTGCAACCATTTGTTCCGGTTCCTCCACTGTTTGTACAGGACAGATTACTGGACTGGAATTTGACTTCCTTACCTCCTGCTACCCATACGCTCTCAATGCACAATCTGACCTCCTCGAAGGTCTACAGATTTCTTCTTCCACCGCCATGGATTGACAAGCATGCCAACACTCTTTGGAATTTGGATAGGCCTCTATCTTGGTGGCAATCACGACTCATGAAAATCTGGAAAGCCAAATTGCCATTGAAACAGAGGCTTTTCTTTTGGAGATGTATAGTGGGAGCTTTTTCCATTGGGGTGAAATTGGCAGCACGCCGCATTGCTTCCCCTTCCTGCTCCCGTTGTTCTCATCACTGTGAGACAGTTCCTCACCTATTATGGTCTTGCCCACACTCTCGCATATTGATCACTCATATTTCTCATTTGCTGCGGCTTCGGTTTCCCTCTATCAGATTTGGGAAACTCTTCTGGATGTTTGGATGCCTCTCATCTCAGATGTCTCCATTCCTCCTCTTCTTTCACTGGACTCGCTTTTGGGTACTATGGACCATTTGGACACAGAGACTGCATTCTAGGATGGGTCAACAGTTTCCTCAGGCATATATTTTCTTCAGAATGTCCCTCAAGCAATCCTTATATGACAGTTTTGCTGGAAGGGACTTGGATGCTACTAGCCTTGAAGTGTTCTCTACCTGTTTTTTAGTCTTTCCATTGGGCTCTCTTTTGGAGTCTAATGTCAGTGTGTGGGAGACTTCCCATCTTGTAAATTTATGACAATATAAATACACTGGATTTTACCAAAAAAAGTGTGTGTGTGTGTGTGTGTGTGTGTGTTTGTGTGTAAATATATTCATATATATATATATATACACATATATATGTGTACACACACACACACGTGTATGTATGTATGTATGTATGTATGTATATGTATATGTATATATGTATGTATGTATATAAGTATGTATGTGTGTATGTATATATGTATGTATGTAGCTGATTAAGTTCACGACTACACATGAGGGTTTGAACGAAGGGGAGCCCACCGCATGAGGTGACGACTTATGTGTATTGTTTCATTTGTTTTCTGAGGATGAATGATTTCAAGAGGCGTTAGGCAAGGGATTGGTGATCATTTGGGACGACTAATTTGGATTTACAACACCCAGCTGCTGAAGGATAGAGGGAGCGCACGACCATTGGTGTAATTGTAAGTCAATAAAGCATTTTAAACATGGAAGAAACGACTTACAGAAGTGTAGATTTGAAAATTTCCGTCAATCATTGATGGAATCCCGTTTTTTTAATCCATAAACTGATGGAACTGGAAGAGGCGCTTTTGTGGGGTTTTCGGCATCCTTGAATGCTTGGGCATGAAATCAAAGCGATTCGGAAGCTATACATGGACTGAATCAGACTAGGGATCTTTCTATGTCCTTTTGAATTCAATTTTGATTTATGTTAGTTCATTTTGCCTTGGAATTGAGTTATTTTGAGTTGCAGTTATTCCGAAGGTTGTAGATATTTCCCTAGCATATGAAAATGATATTGGTCTAGTGGATGTGAATTTATAGTTCTAGAGAGTTTGTAGTTTGGATTGTGTCTGTGTACAAAATTGTTTTGGAATTCAAGTTTATGCAAGTTGAGATTTCAGCTTTGGTTAGTGTGTGAAAAAACAAACAAACAAACAAAACAAATAAACCCAAGCAAGGGTAAACTCTTGGACTCTAGACTTGAGACTCTATGGATGAAATAAAAGCAATTGCAATGGAAGTTGAGGAAGAAGCCTCACGGGTGGATCCCGTTGAATTGGGAGTCTAGCCGGCACAACAGATGTCGCGCCTTGCAACCCATACATTGTCCAAGTAGGATTGCTTTGTTAGAGGATGCCTTACAACAAATTTTGACTCAGCAACTACAGGCTAATGTAGGGTAATCCAAACTTAGAAGGATGGTTCAAAGTATTTTTGCAAGACCATCTCGGGAAGAGAAAGGAAAAGCTCCTATGAAGCCTGAGACTAGTGTACATACGGTCGAGTCTAGGAAGGCTAAAATACCAAATATTGCCAATTATAGACCGGAAAAGTATTCTCTAAGTCCCAATCCCCTGTGTACAAGGCGGGGCTGAGGTCTCCTGGGCCTACTTCCCCTGAGGCTGGGGGAGAGCCTACTTCCTCTGAGACTGAGGAGGGGCCTACACTGCACATTATTGACATGGTGATTGAAGCCACCACCAACCCAAGAATAATGGATGGAGACTGCAGGAAGAGGCAGAGGTCAGAATAACAGGAGAAGCTATGGCTAGAGGAGAAGGAAGTTCAGCTGGAATAGGTAGAGGACGGGGATACATGAGCTATGTCCAATGCTGGAATTGTGGGGAGTGGGGACATATCAGTCCTCACTGTGATAAGCCAGCCAGGGCAGGGGGAGATGTCACTATCTTGAGCAGTAGAGAACAAATGATAGATCAAGTGACTACAGTATGGAGACGAAAGATCTGAATCAGCTCTCTACCAGTGGTGTGAAATGGGAGGATAAGGGGAAAGGAAAGGCAATTAGCCTGATCAGAATGGACACCATACCAGAGATTATGTCTGTACCCATGCAATGTAATATGAGCTGTAGGCTGGAATTGGAAGAGGAACTTGAGGAGACAGTCACAGACGAAGATACAGAGAGTGAGACACAGGAAGAGAGCATCTCATCAGAGGAAGAGAGTCAGTTGTCTTCACAGTTGAAGAAACCAGATGCATATAGTGTTGATGTAGGGGAGCTGGAAATCATTGCACTTATTATGAATGGAGGCTTGTCAGTTGCTATGGAGGAGGGTGATGCTCAACAAGATTTGTGTGAGGTGGCAGAGGAGAGCCCGAGTGAAGGGGTTGCTGCCATAGATGGCAGAAAGGTTGAGAGCCCATTAAAGGCAGCTAAGGATAAATCTGTGTGTAGTGGTAGATGATGATCATGCTCCAGTGTTGTGTGATGATGTGCATATGATGGCTGGTCATGTTGCAGCAGATATGCAGCCACTTGAAGACAAGTCTTGGAAGGAGTACATGGCTGAATGCAATCAGTTCGTGGTTGACACTATGATTGTGCATACTGAAGGGGCTGAGATTTCATGTTCAGCAAGTGAGGAAGAGAGAGGTGAAACTAGCAATGAAGATGAGAGCTCAATCATGTCTGACAATGATGAGGCTGATGTGGAAAGTAAAAGAGTTGCAGTTAAAACTCTTAGTTTGGGTGGGACCAGCAAGTGTTGATTGTGTGCATGTGGACTTTGATGTGTATGATGAGGTTAAGATTCAGTGTTTACAGGATGATGGTGATTCAGATGATGAGCTAGATTGCATTCTTGATGATACACTGGATGATATGTTAGCATTGATCTCTTCAGAAAAGAATGTAAACACCAGTATATGCACGTTGAGCAGGATGGTAGTGATGGAGCTTACGAGGTTGAGGCAATAGGGTCTGTTGTTCAGTCCCTAATCACAGATTATGGGCTGGTTGTGCCCAAGAGATCTATGTGTGAGGTAGTGACCTCAAAAGATGTGGCTCATGTGAAGCTGAGCAAGACTCATGATACAAGTGTGATGGCTAATAGCCAATGGAGTTGTATGATGTCTTGGCAGGATAAGCTATGGGATCCTGGAGGCTTAGTGAGGATGTGGGTACATGGAAGGAGCCTATGGCTACATCTATATGGTGTCTTGTTCATTCCTTTTGATCCAGGGGGATGGTGCATTGTGCATATCTGGCAGTGGAGGGTTCAGAGCTGTCCTTTTGATCCGATAAGAGAAAAGCAGAGGCATAGAGTACAAGCTTGCTTTGTTTTTGATCCAGGTGGTTTGCTGATTTTTTCCTTTTAGCTGATGGACATGAATGTCACAGCAGAAAAGTGGGGTTGCTAAAGGTGCATAAAGATTTTTGAAAACCCCAAACTCGTCTTGTACATATGTACATGTGTGATGTTCAACTTGTGTGTGTGCTTGATGGCATTCAATCAAATCTTGTGTAAGCAGCTTCCGAGTACAGCATAGTATCCAGAGTGTGACGGTGTTTTGTTGTGGGATGACATACACCTTTCATGGTTGTCCGGAGTCATTTCTGTATGAGGGCATGAGCATTTTTTTTGTCATGGTTGTCTTGTAAATCCATTGTGTCGGGATTGTGTTCACCATATGCTATGGTAGTCTGGGCAATTAGGCACTAAGTGTTCATGGCATGCATTTGTGTGCACATAGTCGATGATTTGGGCATTAATGGCCTTGGTCTAAGTTTTGGGGGGAACTTTGAGAGTGGTAAAATAGTAAGCATGAGGTGGCTAATGAAGGGTGACGTGGCACTTGTGAAAAAGGTATGCATGCAAGGTGGCTACGTGATTCTGATTTGAAGTTCCTGGAAGGATGTGTTGTCATGTACGTGGAGATGCAGCTTGTAGGAGAATGCTAGAAGGATACGACCAGAGAGGTTGGGGAGGCTCGCAGTTGATGGGAGGTCGTGTGAGCAGGAAGCTGAAACCTGTGCGTGAAGGCCATCATGTGTGACGAAGAGAACTTTGTGAGCCAAAGAAGCTGCGGTGGTGACTGTGTACATGACGGGTACCTTTGTTCATGCAGATGAGAAGATATTTTGTGAGGTCTTCCATTTTAACATTGTTTGTGGACCTATGTGAGCTCTTGCAAGAAGACTTGCAACAAATGTCCCATTTTGTAGCACTTCAAATCCCGTCAGTGTTCCTACTGAAAGAAGAGTTGCAATTGAGCAATTTGGATGTGGTTGATCCACTAGATCTAGATTTGCTTTAAAATTCATCACATCCTTGAATGTATACTCAATTCTTGTCTTGGCCCACCCAACACATAATCCAAATTTGATGATGTGATCAAGTGAGGATTCATAACACTTCAGGTTTTTCCTAGAATGGACTTTCTCAGCATTTAGAGAGATAGTAAAGGAGATTACAATCATATAAATGCACGAAATT
Organism: Dipteris shenzhenensis; assembly: GCF_047967505.1. Taxonomy (NCBI): domain Eukaryota; kingdom Viridiplantae; phylum Streptophyta; class Polypodiopsida; order Gleicheniales; family Dipteridaceae; genus Dipteris; species Dipteris shenzhenensis. The sequence goes on from NC_141610.1 coordinate 27,412,263, forward strand.
GAGGCTTTTGGATGTGAACATTGGATGGTGGGTACCAACAATGATATTTCTGTCATTAGGAATGCTGCATTCTATCACAAATGCCTACGCATGCAATGACTACCAAGATAATGGCTGATATTTCCAAATGTGAGTACATTGTGGGAGATGGTGGATCCCATTTTCTCTATGGCTTTTGATGCCTTTTAGATAGGACTAGAGAGAAGATAATCCAATTTGCCGCAAGGGATCACCCCATATAGCATTGCAATTAAGGGGAATTAAAAACCAAGTACCTAGGAGTTTATATAACCTATATACACCCATTCTATAAACTTTTTGATGATAAAAGTATCTCTTATGTATGGAATTTTTTAATTTTTTAATTAAAAAACCCCTTATGTATGTATATTTTATGCAACTCCATAAGAGAATAAAACCCCTTCTGTTGATTTCATGTGCTATTTTACATATTGCTCAGTGAAACCCCTAGGAAAGTTTGTTGCAAGCATCCAAGTACTATGGCACTACAGAAGTTCAATTAGAAATATGTAAGATAGCACATGAGTTCAACAAAAGGGGTTTTATTTGTAGAATTACAAAAAATATACATGGGGTACTTAAACCCCCTGTTTTTAAATGCACGTGATGTAGGGGGGTTTTACATAGTGAATGCCCCAGGGGGACAGCAAGCTTTCAAATGACTTAACGAAACTTGCCGCTACCTAACATAGACCATCAACTGCCCTAATATGGTAGTCGTCATTAATTTTGGACTATTTTTTCATATTTGGACAAGGCCCAAAATCCTTACCAAATGAAGAGTTTACTTTCTGAAAATGTCATTCCCAAATCAAAAAGTTTACTTTTTGGCAACTCTATCCTTTCCACATAAAATTTTTATTTATTCACACTATAATTTTGCACTATAATGCAAAAACTAGGAGAAATCATTCATACCTTACTCTATATTTCTAAAATCCTAGTTAAAATTATAAATTTCCTTCAAAAATTTAAGACTTTGGTAAGTTAGTAATAATTTAAGTAAGCAAAAATAATTTAAATCCATGGAAAAAAATCCTCTTCTCCTATCTTTGATTTAAGATAGATAACAAACAAGTAACAATCCAATCCAATCTGTATGGACTGATTCCATACAGCCTCACAGCAGCCCACGCTGCTATCCGTATGCTCGTACTAGCGACGCATCTCCAATCCCATATTGGCGACGCTCCAGCCATACAACGTACGGTCATCTATGGACTGATTCCATACAGCCTCACAGCAGCCCACGCTGCTATCCGTATGCTCGTACTAGCGACGCATCTCCAATCCCATATTGGCGACGCTCCAGCCATACAACGTACGGTCATCCGTACCTACGTGAGCACCATCTGCTTCGACTGTACCTACAAGCATTGTTCGTACAGTGTCCGTACTACGGATATTCCACACGTGCGACACTACCACCTTGCTTGCTTTGTACAATCGTACGGCCTTATATCTGCGCAGCTCAATCATTACCTACACGTGTGACAGCTCCATCATTACGTACTGTACGGCGTCCGTACAATCAATACACGCCTACAAGCTGTTGTCCATACGTTGCCTCGAAATCTACGTTGCTCATTTGCCTTCACAACAGGTTACCTTTGCAAGCTCCAACATGCTAAATATTCTGGTATGAGTTTCCTTGTCAACCAACAAATTTATGGGTAATGCCCAACAACTTTGACACATAGGACAGCTTTGCAATACCTCTATTTTAGCTCCAATAGAGTCATTAGTAGTCTTAAAGTTCTCTATGAATTTTTAAACCTGAGATACTTGTATCATCTGCTCTTCGGCCAGTGATCGCCAATTCATTCTCGCTAATCTCGAGTTGCCTACCTGACCAGTTCACTATTTTCCCTCGTTAATTATACGCACCATTGCATCCATCAAGGAAGAAGATAAAGTTTGTTTGTGTGTGTGTGTGTTATATACGCATGTGTTCTCTCTCTCTCTCTTTCACTTGCATTGTATTGCGTAGCACTTAGATGATATTCGACGATGCCTCTTCTTTGTGGCACGTTGATTTTGTGCTATCTTGTACGCAGAGTTCTTGATGTCCCATGGGCCCATTTTGGCCTTTAGTGGACAATAATACACTTTCTTTCTTTCTTTCTTTCTCTCTCTCTCTCTCTCTCTCTCTCTCGTTCTCTGTGTAGAGTCCTTTTTACAAGCTCATAGAAATTTTGGAGCAAATATTGGGGCTTTTGTGAATTCTTGAACAGACATTCAAGCAAGTGCATTTTGGATTGTGGGTGTGCTCATTTGCACACATTGGGAGTGACATTTGGGGCTTTTGCAGACAAATTGCAAATTGGGGCTTTTAGATCATTTGTCCTCTTTTGTATGCAATTTCCTGCAAGAAATTGGGGCTTTTGCATTTGGGCTACAACAGACAATTTGGGGCTTTTCCTGAATTTGTCCCATTTTTGGCTCAGTTTTGCTCTACAAATTGGGGCTTTTGGGTCTATTGTAGGCAAATTGCACGATACTTTCAGATTTGCAGTGAAATTGGCAAGAAATTGCAGGCCATTTGATCACATTAGCAAATTACAGCTTAATTTGGAGCTTTTCCAGATTTGGACAGCAAGTCCTATTTTTTGCAGTTGCAAGCCTTGAGGCTATCTTTTGGGTCACTTTGTCAGTGCATTTTTTACTTGTCCTATTTGCAATGGCTGGCAACAATCATGACTTATTTGGCATTCTTCGTGACGATGATAAATTGGATGGCACCAGCTATTCGATGTGGTCTTATCTCATGAAACATATTCTTGTTGCAAGAAATTTTTGGAACATTGTTTCTGGAATTGATATGAGGCCAGCCAATGCTACAGTGGCTACCCCTAATGCTGGTCCCTCTACAGGGAGGACTCATCCTAATGCTTTATCCTCTAGCACCCCTATTGCTACTCCTCCAACAAACAAGATGGGATGCAAGAGATGCAAATGTACATTCCTGTACTGCTTTATCATGTGCTTTATCATGCAAGAGAATCGTTATTCCACCATTCGGTCATGCAGGACAGCAAAGGATGCTTGGGACAAATTGGCTTCTCTTTATCAGATTCGCAATGAGGCGCATGTTGCATATTCAAAACGGCAATTGCAGGAAGTTAGCATGAATGAAGGTGACTCTATGGATGCATACTTGACAAAGGTCAAGGACCTCATGGAACAACTTGCCAATATTGATGAGGTGGTGCCAAATTCTCAGCTTGTCAGTACCACATTGAATGGGCTGCCAAATACATATCAAGGGTTTGCTACACGACTAGTAGCCATGGGTAATCCAGACCACTACTCCTTTGATCATTTTTGCAGGAAGAGCAAAGTCATGCTAATAGGCAAGCTACTATTCTTGATCATGCATTTGCTTCACAACAGACAAGGCTTCCAAGCCTATGGGCAAGCCTAAATATGCGCCTAACAGTGGCATTTCCTCCAATGTATCTCAAAATAGAGCAGATAAGTCAAAGAAGAAAAGATGCAACTATTGTTGCAAGCCAGGGCATGAAATTTCAGAATGCAAGAAGCGCATTGCTTCGGAGAAGAAGAAAGCAGGATTGACAGTAAATGCCTCACATGCAATTGAATCCCATGAGCCAGCAGATGCCTCACATGCACATGCTCTCCAAGATGATTGGGCATGGACTGTCCATTGCTCTTTTGATCCCTCCAAAGTTGATGCATTCTTTTCTACTAATGATGCTCAGTCTTGGTTTTTTGATAGTGGTGCTTCCAAGCACGTAACCTCTTGCAGACAGTTGTTTCATTCCTTGGCTAATGCTCCTCGAGGGGGGACTATCACATGTGCTAATAATCCTTCCCATGCTGTAAAAGGAATTGGAGATGTGCATCTCACATCCATTTCAAGCCATCATCCTGTCACTTTGACAAATGTTCTTTTTGTGCCTAGAATTGAAGTCAACTTGATTTCAATTTCAGCAATTGCCACTTCAGGTTTCAGAGTGATATTTGGTGGATACAGATGCTTAGTATATGATCTTCGTGATGACAATGCCATAGTTCTCACTGGCACTTTGCAAAAGGGGCTTTATCACCTTGATCATCACTCTGAAGCATTTGCTATTGAAGCATTTGCTATTTCAGATTCACAGCTTGCTGAAACTCATCTTTGGCATGAGAGAATGGGTCATCTAAATTATAGAGCTATTGCCAAGTTACATTCACAGGGCATGGCAAATGATGTACCTCAAACTCACACAGTTTTCAAACATGTGTGTGAGGGTTGTCTTTTGCGTAAGATGCATCGGTTTTCTTTTCAAAAGGATTGTTCAAAATTCTCACAAAGGAAATTGCAGCTAGTGCACGGTGATGTCCGTGGCTCAATGAGGACAAATGCCATTGGAGGGTACAAATATTTCATGACTCTAATTGATGACTTCACAAGATATTACTGGGTATATGCTTTAAAAGCCAAATCTAAAGTGTTCTCATGCTTTCAAAGGTGGCTGAATATGGTTGAGAATGAATCAAGATGCAAGCTTGTCACCCTCAACACAGATAGGGGGGGAGAGTATATGTCAAAAGGAGTTTGATGCATTTTTTGCTTCACGGGGCATTGTTCACTCATGCACTACTCGTTACACTCCTCAGCATAATCCTATTCCTGAAAGAAAGAACAGGTCCACTATGGAGTTGGCCAGATGCATGCTTAAGACCAAGTCCTTGCCCAATAAATTTTGGCTTGATGCAGTGATGTGTGCCAACTATGTGCTGAATAGATCACCTACAAGGGCATTGAGGACTGTTACACCTTATGAAGCATGGAAAGGCAGGAAGCCTTCACTTTCACACATGAGAGTTTTTGGGTCTCTTGCATATGTTCATGTACCATCTCAGCTCAGACATAAGCTTGATGATAAGGCAATCAAATGCATATTTATTGGTTACAGCCACGAGAGCAGAGGGTATCGGTTGTACCAACCAAATACTGGGAAGATTATTGTCAGTAGAGATGTAATCTTTGCTGAAAATTCAGCTTCTCCTCTTGTGGATTGCAAAGCTAAGCCAGAAGTTGACATGTTTGATGCCTTTGACTCTTGGTTACCTCTTGCTGCCCGGACAAGATTAGGGAATAGACAGATGCATGGTCACTTTCTTGAGTTTGCACTCCTTGCAGCTTGCAATGAAGAGCCTTTGTGCCATAAAGATGCTTTTGACAGCAAAGGGTGGACGGATGCAATGAGAGCTGAGCTACAATCTATTGCCAAAAATGACACATGGGAATCAGTAGATCTCCCTCCTCGCAAGCATGCCATTGGTACCCAGTGGGTCTACAAATTAAAAAGGAAATCTGATGGTAGCATAGATCGACACAAAGCCCGTCTTGTTGCAAAAGAGTATGCCCAACAACAAGGCATTGACTTTGAGGAGACCTTTGCTCCCACTTCCAGGATTACTACTATTAGATGTGTCATTGCCATTGCAGCCCATCACCATTAGCAAGTGCACCAGCTTGACATCAAGACTCCCTTTCTTCATGGGGATCTGCAGGAAGAAGTTTATGTGACACAACCTCCTCGCTTTGAGGTTGTTGGCTCTGAAAACAAGGTATGCCGGCTGAGAAAAGCCCTTTATGGTTTGAAGCAGGCACCCACGGCATGGTATTGTAAAATCCATGCACACTTACGGTCCCTTGGTTTTCAGAATAGCCCCACAGAGCCCACTCTTTATGTCCGTGGGAGTGGATCTGATTTTATATGTGGATGACATGCTGATCACGGGCCCTGATACTCAGCATATTGCAGCTTTCAAGGCTGATTTGCAGCAAGCTCTTGAAATGTCAGACATGGGACAGCTGCACTATTTTTTGGGCATTCATTTTGGTCATGTTGAGGGGGGTATTATGATGTCACAGTCCAAGTATATTGGACAGCTCCTTGATCGTTTTCAGTTTGAGGATTGCAAGCCAATCTCTACTAAAGTGGACCCTGGCTTCAAATTTTCAGCTCATGATGGGAGCCCCCCCTGTGATACCACTCTTTACCAGCAAGCTGTTGGATGTCTCATTTACTTATGTCACACCAGACCTGACTTATAGTATGCAGTATCCCAGCTCAGCAGGTTCATGCACATGCCCAGTTATCTCAGGGGCAGGCAGTGAAGAGTCTTCAGATATCTCAAGGGCACTCAGGATTTAGTCCTCTTCTATGGTAATCAGGGTTCACTTACCATGCATGCTTACACGGATAGTGACTGGGCAGGTTGTTCCGACACCAGAGTGTCACATACCGGCAACTGTTTTTTGCTTGGCAGTTCATGTATCTCTTGGCTCAACAAGAAGCAACCAAAAATTACCACATCCAGCTATGAGGCTGAGTACAGGGCATCCTTAACCACTATAGTAGAGTGTTTCTGGCTTCGACAGTTACTTACAGATCTTGGTATTCGCCAGACATCGTCCACTATGGTCTACACTGACAGCCAAAGTGCTTTGGCCATTGCGCGTAATCCAGTGTTTCATGCATGTACCAAGCACATTGAAGTTCACTATCATTATGTTCGAGAGCGATTGTCAGCAGGAGACATAGAGTTGTCCTACCTTCCCACAGAGGACAATATAGCAAATATGTTTACAAAGGCACTTCCTCGTCCCAAGTTTGAAGTCTTTCGACAAGCTTTACACTTGGTTCCCTTTGTTACATGATGTGGCATACCTTGTACATTCATAGGTGGCTATATCCCTTTGGATGAACATGTGCCACCATGACCAGAAAATACCAGGTATTCTGAGACGTTTCCAGAATACTTCAGCCCATACCATGGAGGGGGGTTTGTAGGCCATCCTCTCCCGGTCGTATTGATGCCCTCTGGGCCCTGGTATGTGTCATGTAGCTTTAGTTATTGGCACTTAGGTCACCTAGTACTTTTAGTGTCTTATGACACCTAGTACTAGTGGTACCACTAGGAAACTAGGTCCTAGGGCTCTCTTTTATTGTACCTTGTACTTTCATTTTCATTCTAGTTGATGTGATGGCTTCCACTTCTTGCTCCACTCTTTTGCATCCTTTTGCTTCCGTGAGCCTACACTGTTAAGAAATGATGATCTCTAGTTATGTCCCATAATGGCCCATGTAGTTGATGTGTAGTATCTGCATGCAAATAGAGTCTAGACACTTTAACCAAGTTGGTGCTTTCCTGGTAAGGCTTTCATTTGCTATTGTTAAATAGCTCTGATATTAGTTGTCCCTATAAATTGGCTAACTACACTCGACCATTGCTATGGACTTCAAGAGGCCTGCAGGGTCCATTCCAACCAATTTTCAAATTGGGTCTGTGGGAGACCTACTTGTCATTGAACAATAGAAGAGCATTCCTTTTTTGAGATTCTTCAAAAAAATATGGTGGTCACGCCAAGCCTTTCTTCTCTATAAAATCACTTGCTATGACCAAGCTGCTCAGATTCTTAGTTCATCCATGTTAAGTCATTTACAGTATGCGGGGTTATCGCAGAGTTAGTGCAGATTCCTAGAGGCACAAGTACCCACAAACCTTCAGTCAACGATTGCGACCGCACGTTGTATATCCATGAGACCAAGTGTCTCTTGACCCCTCGATGCATGTTCATGTATTTGGATTACACAAAGTTGTATCTTTTTGCAGTATTATGTCTCTACGTGTGTTCCGTGTGCACCTGAGTATGTAGTGTATTCCATAGCGCCTTCCGCTTAGGGCTTCCGCTTAGGGCGTTGCACATTGCTAACCACAATCAACACAAAATTTTCACATATGCGGGGTGCGTGTCGAGCTCCATGGCACACCAGTCGTGTCTGCATTATCAGACGGGAGAACTTCTGATTCGACCACGACCTATGGTTATGGTTGCTGATCTGCAAGCTCGCATTGATCGCAAGCGATAGCATATCAATAGAGTGCTCGAAGAACTATTCCTGCCTGGCATTCCGGGCTTCCCCCTAGGTGTGGAGAGGTAGGGTGCAGCACATTACTGCCCCTAGCCCCCCTTTCGAGGATTGAAAGAGGACTAGCCAGCTCCCAGGTCAGCTTTATTCCAGCAAGCAGCCCCCTCTTCCATGTCTACCTTGGGGAGCGGAGGCTCTTACCTTCAAACCTTGTCTTGCCCATTCCCTTGGAGGTGTTCGTGTTCCAGTTCGAGGCTTATTGTGGAGCTTTCACCCCTTTTTCGGGACTGTTTTTTGGTGGTTTCCTTGATCATCAATGAGTAGCCCACAACCTAGGTGCCTATTCCTTTGGGCCGGCTGTCCTTTGATTTTCTTTTTGGAAGAGGTTCTCGAAGTCTCCTTTGCTAGTTTTTTCCTTCTACCTCCTCTCACAACGCGGCGGTTGTCTTTCTTTTGAAGAACGACGAATCCTGGTGGCGACCATTGTTCTGGCCAGAGGGGCTCACATACTAGCACCTTCGACTCCTTGTGTCTTTCTTCTAAAGAACAAATCCTGGTGGTGACCATTGGTCTGGCAAGAGGGGCTCACATGGCAGCACCCTCGACTCCTCAAGCTATCAAGGTTCTTCTCTCTCTAGAGAACAAACACCAGGTGAAGAAAGCCGTACAGTCACTTCAGGATCGGGCATTGGTAGATAGGATAGTTTGCTTCACGCCAACCAGGAGCCAGGTACGTGATTGGTTGCAAGCGAGCTTAGCTTTGGATGGGGGCCATATATAGGAGGTTACCATCTATGGCAGAGGGGTTTACACTACACATGCTCTGGTGGAGCGGAGCTCGCTTCTTTTAGGCCCGCATCTTGTTTGCCTTATCCCTTGGTACCATGGTTTCACGGTTAATGATATGGAGTCAACCCATCACTCTTGCTTTCCATTGACACTCAGATTCCTGGGGCTCGCTAAGGAGTACAAGTCCATTCTCCACTCCATTGGTGGCTTTGGCACAGTATTGGACCCGCAACCTCAGATGGCAGCGTCAGTGGTTGCAGATGATGGAGTCCCTAAGGTTAGATTGATTGTGGGGAGCCCCGAGACTCTTCCGAACGAAATCTTTCTAGAGACACTGGATGGTGGCAAGTTCAGACAATGTGTTGAGATTTCAGGCTTGCCAAGGAATTGCTTATAGTGCAGGCAGATGGGACACCTGGCCAAGGATTGTAGGAGGGGTCAAAAAAGGGATACACCATACTGCTCGTCCACACGGTGTGCAACATGGGACAGGTCAGCGGATGGAGTCGCAGACAACCTGGGTTAAGCCTTTCAAGGGGCTTGGACTAGAATGCCGCAGAGGAAGCCCAGTAGGAATGCCTTAAAGCAGCGAAGATGGCGCACCAAACAACGGGAGCAGAGGAGGACAGAGGGGGGGGCAAAGAAGGAGCATGAGAGGGGCGCAGGGATGGGGAAGGGGCGGGGGGGCGGAAGTTTGGCGATGGCGGGAGGGGGGGACTGCAACGAGAGCAGGGAGAGAGTCCAGAAGCTGAGTGAGAGAAATTCTTGCTCAACATCGGTAAGCTGCTGGGATTAACTGGGCTCGCCCCTAACAGACATGTCTATTCTCAAGTATTTGGTTTAGAACAGTCTATAATGGGCTTTCAAGACATATAACTCCTTCTATAACTTGGTTTTGTGGCAAATGTTCCTGCAAATTCTCTTCTTTCCTGATATAAATTTAAAAGGGCTTTTGATACAAATGAAAAAGTCGAGACTTCAATTTATGGCACAAGTCCTGCACATAGACTCCCGATTGTTGTTGCATTTTTATCGATTTAGTATTACTAACAAAAGCACCTGCAATATCAATCGTCTCTTCAGCTGTCATGTCCCTCATTTGATCCTCCACAGTGGATAAAGTTGACACTCTATCGTTTAACGATGCATTTTTTGCCATCAACTCGGTATCACTTCCTGCAATGAGTAGAACTCACTTTTTATTTCAGTTAACCATGATGTCATCTGAGAGATCATGTTTCTTGTTTGTTCTAACTTCTCTTGTAGTTTCACAGCATGAGACAAAACTTCCTGCATCTGAATTTCGAACTGCTGGATTGTCACTCTAGCTTTGGGCCTCTTAAAATTTAGTTCTTGTTTCAAAAACGGATTCTTAGTCATTAAGTGCATATTTTCTTCTTAAAGGAGCTGCCACTCCTAGTAAATCTTTTTCATACCCAAATTTTTTGGCTCTCTGCTGATATTTAAACCCTTTTTGGGATCCTAATACTGGTAGAGTGCACCTCACACGAGGTTTAGAAATCATCAGAACCACAGGAAAAAGATCTGAGGTGGAAACCCTTGGTGTAATGCATACCGAGCCACCTCTATCAAATGCCCAATCATCAAAATACAATCTACCAATTTGCGCATAGATGGGCATACAAAGGCTCCTATTTGACCATGGGAATAGGATCAAATGAGGAAGAGTCTGAAAGGCATCATTTGTCCACATATCTCTACCACTAAACTTGAAAAGGAAGGCATCCCAAGCTGCTCTCTCCAATGAGGGAATGCAGCCTTCTCTTCCTCCCTTTTTATCTGAACGCAACTCCGCCATGTTGAAGTCCCCTCCAATAATCCATGAGTCTGCAATGGGAGCCCACGAGAGAAATTCCTTCCAGAAAAGGACACGATTCCCTCTATTGTTGGGGGCATAAAGGTTGAGGAGCCTGCCTTACGTCCCCCAGTCCACAAAATGATTCACTATGCTCTAGAGGGTATAATGATACCGTGTCCAACCACAAGGGGAAGATAGGAATCTAAAACACAAATGCATGTCCCTCCTCTAGTGCCCAAGGCAGGAGACCAAAAAGTATGACCTGAAAGCAATTTACCTGACTTTGAGCAATCTCTGGCATCCATTCTGTGATCCTAAATAAAAAGAATGGCAATGGATGTCCTAGTAACACCCGGATGGAGGTGATTACAAATCAACTGCCTATGGCAGCAATAAGGCACACCACCAAGGCCCTATATGTTCCAACCAACAATCCTCATTGGCGAGAGGAAGTTGAGTGGAGACCTTATCCAACCTAGTGGCAGAAACAGCTCTGTCCCAAGTAGAGGATCTTCTGGTATAATCCATAGGGGAAAGAGCCCCGACACTTGTGGAAGAGGACGCCTTGCTGATAGGAATACCAAGAACTACGTCTCCAACGATAGAGAGTACAAACTTCATCTTTCCAAGATCAGCCAGGTGAGAGAAAGAGTTCCTCTGAGCCAAGAACAGTGCCCGAGTGCCTAAAATTCCTGTCTATAAAGATGAAAAAGAAACACGGTTCGGTCCATGAAGGGAGACTAAATAGTTAAAGTGGAAGGGGGCTGCTCAAACAGAGGACCAAGGCCTTGGAGAGGATATGAAGAAATTGCATCAATCGCTTTGTCCAAGACATAATCAGGCTCATGGGCATCCTTAGCTGCAACCAGAAGTGGGATATTAGTAGCCCTTGCTGGAACTAGATGGGAGGCAAGGTAGTCTAGGCTAAGACATGAAAGACTAGACTAGATAGCAAACATAATGAAATGAAAGTACTATGCCTTTATAGGATAGGCACACACACACTAAGTACCAAATGTATATGGGATAACTCCCAATATGACACGTGGCACTCCTAGACACCCAATACTATAAAACTCACACTAGGACTCACCAAAACTGACTCAACTTGACTCCATTTCCTAACACCCCCCCAATGGAGGAAAGGTAAGTGACTATTGGAATGGAACCAAGAACAAAACATGACAATGGCGGTCATCGGACTGTGCAATGACGGTCTAGAACTAGACATGGCTCCCATGCTAACTCAGAGGCTAGCGAGCATGGTATAGACTCAGAGGCTCACCTAGCATGGGTCAAAGGCTCATCATGCATGGATGCATGACCAACTTAGAGGTCTAGGAGACCAATGCATCAACATCCTTGAACTCACATGCCACGCTTGATTAATAGACCTATCAAAGCCAATACATGACTCCCACAGTGCATCCCCCTCGTGGCTCCGAGATTAATGAGCGACATGGAGCCACACACCATAGAAAACCCATACATCATTTTAGGAGGACTATCAAAGGTAAAGAACCTTTATTGACTCAACACACATGATTTATTGCATTCATTTTTTTAAAATACCCCCAGGGTAGAGTACCCAAATACAACATGCTTAGAAAACAAATGGATCATCATCTCCATCGTCGTCTGGAGGGAGGGAGAGAGAGAGATGTCGAAATTGAGCAATGAGAGCATGAACTTGTGTTGAAGGGTCGTCACCGTCATCGTCATTAGTGGCTGCTGCAACCCAACTGGCATAGTCCTTAGTTTGTTGTTTGCAAGCTTTTGGTAGCATCTGTCCTCCATATGACCAAGCTTGTTACAATAGGCACACTTGAGAGGCTTGAATGACTTTGTCTTTCCATGTGCTGCTGGAGGCAAGGGCCTAGGTTTTCATTTGCTGGTGGAGGCAAGAGCATCTGTAGTATCTGATGAATAGATCGAAGATTCTTTGTTCCAGCGATCTTTTTCGAGAAGAAGAGTCACCATATCATCAGAGGTAGTCATGGCAAGCCTAAGTACTTCAAGAGTGTGCCCAAAACGAGTGACTCTTTCCACACTCTTCATGAGGACAATCTTACACAAGCTTGCATGCATGCACTCTTTACCAAACCCGTACTTACATAACCAAAAGAGGCTTGAGGCTTGATTGAATCGACAAGTGAAATTATAATGCCTTTATAGGATAGGCACACACAACTAAGTACCAAATGTATATGGGATAACTCCCAATATGACACATGGCACTCCTAGACACCTAGTACTATAGAACTCACACTAGGACTCGCTAAAACCGACTCAACTTGACTCCATTTCCTAAGAGCCCTAATAGATGTAGAGTATGAGGCCAGAGAAGTGCCCTCCTAATCTCTAATTGGTGGAGGAGCAAAAACTCTAACTTCCACCCATCGAGAGGCGGCCGGTGCAGAGCGAGTAGCTAAGGCGGCAATTGGTGGACATGCACGTGGTGTTGGGCATGTAGGCGGCATCCACGGACGCGCAGTTGGTTCGAACGTGTAGGAGGTGCCATAGAATCTCACTCTCGAGGACGAGGAGGGGCTGCACCAAAAGATTCCTTGGGCCTCTTCTTCTTATTTGGGAAATCTCTAGCAAAATGCCCAAGGGTCCTATAAATCCGACACTGCTATCTGGGCTCTTTGCCAAAAGAAACATCTAGGCACTGCAGCATAATATGGTCATCTGAAATGTTTGGATTAGAAACAATGACCCTAACTTTGGGGACCCCATCAAATCTAGTCTACACTGCTGAGGAAGAAGGCAAACTAAGGAGGGGGGATCCCCAAATCATGCTCTAATCGTATGTGGCACCTAGAGAATCAAAAGCCACATGGAAGAAGCCTCGTCCCCATAAATGAATATATGAAAGATGGGAGGCAAGGTCTCGAGGTAGACCAACAAGCATCCAGTCCCTCGCCTATGACTTGGGAGGGGTGGGACCCATGGACGCATGCAAAAAGAGAGGTGAATCTTTCAATCCCCGCATCCTTTTTGAGTTGTACTAGCTCGTCTTTTGAAAAATGACAATTCTCGTGGATGGTAGAAGCAGTCAAGGATTGCCAGAATGAGGTCTCGAGGTAGAGCAGCAAGCATCCCCAGTCCCTAGCCTGTGGACTTGGAGAGGTGGGACCCATGGACGTGTGCAAAGCGAACGGTGAAGCTTTGAACCTCCACATCCTCTTTGAGCTGCAGTAGCTCATCTTTAGTGGTTCTCACAGCCTGCGGAAGCGGTCAAGGATTGCCTAAATGACAGTTCTTGTTGTTGTTGGAAGTGGTCAAGGACAATAAAAATTTGGGATGCCAACTCAAACACAAAAAAGTTCCATCCGTCAGCTAGAAGACACTAGAAGAGGGGGAGAAGAAAGGGAGAATGGCAGTAGGGAGAGGGTGGAGCTGGGAGCCTAAAGTAGAGCTAGGGAAGGGGCTAAGAGGGGTAGAGGCAGGGAGGCTGAGAGGGAGAGGGAGGGGCTGAGAGGGAGAGGACGGGTTGAGGGAGAGAGAGAGGGACAGATATTGAGGGAGGGGCTGGGCTTACAAAACTTGCTTAGAAAGCTGCAAAATTGGACCTGAAGAAGGCAAGAATCTGAATCAGATAGAGCTGAAACTTACAGCAAAAGGACTCAAATTTTGAGCTTTTCTTGGAGCAGGTGGCACATTTGTTAGACTGAATATTGCGAACACAGATCTCAGACAGATGACGGCGCAAATCTTGGTGAGGGTTCCACGATCTTGGAGCTGCAACTTCAGATTTCCCTGGCCTTGAGATACGACCAAGTACTAGGTAGACCTGCAGCAAACGATGTGAATAAAGGGCAGCTCTGATGTCACAACTTACTGGCTTTGAAAAACCATAGTCAAAGCTTGAGAGCAGGAGCAAATACAGCCAAAGGGGAGACAGATCTCAAATGCAGAATAGGCAAACTTCAGATTAGTCCTCTAGGGTTGCCCACTTGCCCCCTTTATCTTTTCATGGCTGAGGCTATGATCCACTTTCTCTACTCGTAGACTCAAACCACTGGTCTTCATCTTCCTATATGGAATGACAAGGAACTTCTAGAGAGCGAGCTTGCAGACATAGCTATATTTCTGGAGATTTCCCTTAGAAACCTCCTTTGAATTTGAGTCGCGTTGGAAGATTTCTATCTTGCAACAGCGGCACTTATCAACTGATACAATGTCATTGTATTTTGGGTCAAACGAACAAGGATGGGGAGTCGAGCTTGGCTTCAAAGGGATAGAGAGGAGTACTACTATCAGGTATCTAGGCATGGACATCACCCCTACCGAGCAATTTTGCTGTAGTCTTGGAGAACGTCAGGAGGAAGCTACTTTATTGGAGCTCTACCACCCTGGGACTTAGCCTCTAGAGCCCTTGTGGTGAATCAACTAGTTTTATCTTCTGCTTTGTACATCACTTCGTGCTATTGCTTCACGTTCTTGCATTAACAAGCTGAGGAGGTGGGTAAGGAACTTCAGTTGATCTAGATTAGATCTCAAGAAAATATACCTCTGGCATGTTCTTATGGCATGCTCTTTGCTGTGCAACTTCTAATCCCCACAATGCTACCATCAAGATGATAAGGGGAACATTATACTTACAACAAGGCCATCACATTCGCTGGAAGAACCTAAGCATGTACTTTCATTTAAAGCTTCATCAACACCTTTGCCATCATCATGTAACAACCTCCTGTATACATATCCAAGTGTGAGTAAGTGAAGCACGGAAACCTGCAAGAGTTTAATGTCATGCATGCACATTTCAAGAAAAACAACCACCAAGGACATCTTTAAGTATTCCTGCTGAAAGACCTGTGCAGCATGAGCTCCACTTGTCCATCAGAAATGCTTGCACCACCAACAGCACGATCTACCAGGACTGACAAATCTGTGGTGTTGTCTGTAAGATAAATTCCTGAATTGAGCTGCAAAAGAAAAGCACAAAGTTGACACTCAGCTCCATTAAGACAGACTACAAATTGGCATGCATAACAGCACCAAAAGCATACTTTGCACAAGCAGGAAAAATCAATTATGCTTTTAGCAGCAATGACAATCACTTCAGAAACACGATGCTATCATTGAACCATATTTCACATATTCAGTTTGAGCTATTTCTGCACCATTCGATCAAAGCCTTGGCTTGGTAGGGCAGGCAACGGGGACCAACTTATGAGGAGGAACACGCCCCATCTGGAATTTCCCAAAAAGGAGACTAGTTTATGTAGTTGCAGAAACTAATGGTAAAGGATCGTGCTATTGGGGTCCAGCACTCCCCATTCATATATAGATGACTGGAAAGATATACTGTAGTGGTTATGATGAACCCAAAGAAATCTTCCACCTTTTACCTGGCATAGCTACAGATTTCTATATTTCGAAAAAACAATGAAACGAAAGGGGATTCAAGAATTCTAGTTTCCGTCCCAAAGTTTTCCACACTAAACAAGAAAATAAGCATGTTCTCCCTTACTCCCTTAAGTCATCTGCTGTGAAATTCAAAATCTCCCAAAATTAAACTTCAAAGAACAATAACACCATTTATTTCATGCCATGCATGTTGTATTTCCGCGTTGAGCTTGCTCGCAGGGGTTTATTCATACTTAATAGAAGTCTTTTTCATGGGGGGAAAAAACTTCAAAGAACAATAACACCTAACACATAGAAGGATTGCACTTAAATGATGACTAAAAAAGAAAATCTTGGTACAAATAAAAGCAAATTAAATAGAAATTAGCTTAAGGTAAGACTAGGGGGACATAAACAGAGCTCTTGCTCAATTCATCAACCATGGATGATTCTTTGCATGACATAACTAATAATACACCATGATTCCTATTACATTAGTCATTTTGTAATGATACTGCACAAGAATGCCCATGTATTTAACCTTTCATGCACACAGTAGCATACCGCACAGAACAAACTATAGAATTGTTTTAAATTTATATCAATGGAAGATCAACAAACATTCATAGAATCCATGTATGCAATGGACATAACCGCACTTGACATTTTCTACCAGCACCAAATAAGAACACCCCCTCCTAGCTCCAAGGACTAATTAGGGACATGGAGCCACACACCATAGATATGAAAAGCAATACATCATTTTAGGAGGATTATCCAAGGCAGAGAACCTTTATTGACCCAACACACATCATCCTTTACACATCATTATTTCATTCATTTTTTAGAAACAACCTAGGGCAGAGTACCCAAATACATCAATCTCAGAAAATATACTCATCATCCTCGTCTACCTCTAGAGGGAGAGATAGATTGCGAATTTCAGTGGTAAGTGCTTGTTCATGAGTAGTAAGTGCTTGTTCATGAGTGTCGTCCTCTTCGTCCTCATTGGTGGCATCCTGCACCAAGTGGGCATGCTCCTTTGATTGTTGCTTTGCCAGCTTTTGAAAGCAATGATCTTCCAAATGGCCAAGCTTTTTGCAGTAAGTACATTTGAAGGTTTTGAACTTGCTTTTGCCTTTCAAAAAAAGTGCCTGATCTTCACTGAATCTTTTTATTGCAGTTGTGTCCTTGTTACGACGATCCTTCTCAAGGAGAAGGGCCACCATGTCATCAAAGGTCCTCGTTGCAAGGCGAAGAACTTCAAGGGTGTTCTCAAAACGAGAGACCCCTTCCATACTTTTCATGAGAACCACCATTTTTTCCTCGTCATCTGGTGGATATTTTAAACTGGATAGTTGTCGCACAAGCGATTACAACTTGGCTAAATGATCACAGAATTCATCATTATCCTCCATTTGCAATTTGTAATTTCAAAAACACTTTGGAGTTTGTAATTTTGTTACCGAAAAGCCTCACACTCCCAAATCTCCTTAGCAGTTTTCATAAAGTCCACATGATGAACAAGTGAGTCGGCCAAGCATAGACCAATGATAGCAATGGCCTTAGCATTTTGCTGCTTCCATATCTTGCATTGTGGGATGATCAAGGGTGGCCTCATAGTCTTCCTCAACAACGTCCCAGACGATAGGAAATCCCTCTCCTTTGAACTTTTCCATGAGCAATGAGGTGAAGAGAAGTCATTGTGGTGCGCAGCAATCGACAGCTCCAAGGTGGAAAGAATGTGACGTCAGGTGAAGCAAAATAGCAAGCAATTAAAGCATGACCAGATGGAGCGGCAAATATTGATGAAATCTGAGGCAGAATCAGCAGCATGCTGGAGTGAAAAAGGGGCCGGAAGATCTGAGGCATAGGGAGCAGATTACGGGCAGCATCATATTTTTTGCATTTCTTACAGGTGACGTATCTTTTGATATGGACCTCGGATTGACGAAAAATTTAGAGCTGAATGTCATCCACAACCTTCCTTTAGATCCCAAAGCAAGATTCGGCATGTATCTCTGGATATCTTCGTCGCACTATCCACAAGTCTCAGAAAACTGCGCGTCAATCCACTTCAGCACGTAGCTTTCAATGGAGGTAGTAGAATAGAGTAAACAACCACAACTTTAGTAGGTCGAAAGGCTAAGAAGAAGGGATAGCTCTTCCTTGGAGGAGGAAAGATTCCATTTGCGGGTCTCCCTCAACCTCTAGGTTGAGCTAGGAAGAAAGGAAGAAATGAAGGAGGGAGGGAGGATGGTGAGGAACGTGGCTCTAATACCACGTGATGGAACTAGATAGGAGGCATGCTAGGCTAGGCTAGATAGAAAACATAATGAAATGAAAATGGAAAGCAAATGAAATGCTTAGAAAGAAACGAACAACTAAAGAAAAGTACTTACATAACCAAAGAGGCTTGAGGCTTGATTGATTTGACAAGTGAAAGTACAATGCCTTTATAGGGTAGGCACACACACTCTTAAGTACCAAATGTATATGGGATAACTCCCAATATGACACGTGGCACCCCTAGATATAAAATAGTCTAGAACTCACTCCTGGACGCAATAAAACACACTAGAAGTCACTCAAATTGACTCCATTTCCTAACATTTTCCACAGAGACTTATAGCCACCCCCCCCCCCACAGGAACTGTCTTCTTTGCAACAAGACTCTTCAGTGTTCCCAGGCCAATTTCTGTGCTAACATTGGCACTCCAGAAACCTCACCATTATAGCATGATCGATAGCCTTATGCCCTCGACTTTTAGTTAGTTATAGGGTCTTCCTCCACCAGGATCAGAAAGGCTATTCATATTGCCAGATGCGAGATGTTATCCCACAATACAGGTTTGAATAAATATTCTATAAATGCTTCTCCACAATGATCTCTCACAACCGATGAGCATGATACTGAAACCTAGCTCTCCCCTTCACTTTTTTGGGATGCACTAATATCTTGAGCCTGAAAGCATAATTGATGAATCTAATAAATAGGTGTAGCCAGCACACTCCATGTGATTTCCATGAATTTGTTAAAAAAATAATGGATTTTTTAACACGAAACAATAGTAGATTCCATTCAAAACTGCCAGTTAACGATTACAGCAGAGGTGGGAGAGTATTCTCCATCCTGAAATCCCCACAAAAAATCCCAAAAACACAGATAGGCAAAAACACTTGATCTGCAGCCTCTCAAAACCCCAACCAAAAACCACACAAAATCTTGATTCTAAAAGAATGACATGACCTGCGAAATAGGGGGTCTGTCTTTCCCTTGAGCGACACAACTTTCTTTCCTCTAGAGTGAACACGCGCTCCAAAACAAAATTAGAGGGTGCTCTGTTCCATTAACACTGTTTGGCGGGAGAAGAGAGTGTGTCGCGGTACAAGAGACACTATCAAATCAAGGACATGGAGCAAAACATCGTTGCTGAAGGCATGAACACAATCCCAAAACCCATGGTGAATCTCCTTCCAATGTGTAGACAGGAGTGGCAATGCCCTCCAATATCAGTAGCCCAGGGTTGGCCAAAGGGAAGAAGCATTACCCACTTCACGCTGACCACCGATTAGCAAGTCTGGCTAAAGGGGAAAAGGGGGGAGGACACCCAGCAGGAAACTCAGCATCGCCTCGCTCGATAAGAGGCTAAGGTGCAGGGGGCAAGAGGGGGCTCGGGTGCGGGAGCAGTAAGCAGGTGGTCTAATTCTTAGCCTTTTTTTTTGCTTCATCAATCCTCAAAAGTTGATGGTTTACAACATGTCATCTGCAGGATTAGAAGGTTTTGCTTCACTTTTGATGGAAGATTGGTGGAGATTGTTAATTGTTACGCCCTATATCTACTTTAGTCTAAATTTAAGGGCCTTACGTTTTACCAAGTATGAGTTAGCCTCAAGCACATGGTTGGGTAAGGAGTATCGTATATATGCTGGAGAGGCAAAGTTTTTGGGCTCCCTTTACGGAATGGAAATGAAATCTCTTCTATTTGGTTTATAGTGAGACCACCGGCCATGCATGCTAGGGCCATCAAACAGGTGACCAGGATAGCAACACATATTAATCCTATTTTTGAGGCTCCAAGTCCAAATTTTCTCCAAGCTCACCCAAAAAAGCACTTGGTTCTACATAAGTTCATTTTCATGTTATTTTCTGCAACCGCCATAAAGATGAATGCACCTTTTTAGACAGTTAATTCTCTACAAAGAGTATGGAGCATGGGATCATACCTTAAGATGATCTAGACTCTCCTAGATAGCACATGAATCCTCACTTGTGATCACCCATAATGGGATGTCAGGTAGGTGATGTGGTCATGGGGTTGGGGCTCTAGGTTCCACAAAAGTTGATATGGTGTCTTTCTATAGAGCTTGAATAGCCCAGGGCCACAAAACTCTCCAAGCACAACTGAACTAATGATTTTAAAAAACCCTCACAATTGGAGGTTATAAGGACATGGACTCCACTAAACTAGCTTCCTCGTTCAATCCTATCTCCTACTCCCCAATTTGCACTTCTGTTTGTTGTCCACACATGGAATTTCGATCAACACTTCTGTACCATTATTCAACAACGGCTTGCACCATTCTTCCTCTAGATCGACAAGGGCTTCCACAAAGTAGGTACCTTTGATGACCATCAAAATGTGTTCACTCTGAGCACTGTTGCAAACTAGGGTGTAAAGTTTTTTGTTGTTCATGAATCCACTGAATTCTCCTTCCCCCCCTATGCCATCAGCGTAATTTCCTTCTAGCCTCATGTGGTATCTTGAACTCTCACTTACCCCCTAACTCAAGAAGTTGTCCTACATAACACTTGACACCTTTTTTTTCCCCCCCCCCAAGAAAAAGACTTCTATTAAGTATGAAAGACCCCACCCTTAGAAACTCTTCATTACATGAAATACACCCTTAAAGGGCCATAAATAAACTCCCAAATGGAGCAATGAAACAACCAAGGTTGACGCTGAAAATGCTATCTCAATCTTGTAGGGACATTTAGAAAAAGGCAATCCATTCCATTCCGTGAGAAATACCGCCCTCCTAGTAGTAGGCTGCCCGTGAAGACCCCTCCATCCTCACCCAAATGGCCATTAAAAATGTACTCTGTCTATCCATATGCTGACTAAGGTGTGAGCGGAATGAGGAAGGTCCACATGCCCAAAATGGGAGAAGTACTACACACAAAAATCAGCAAGTTCAGAGCAAGATAAAGTCCAAGAACCATGAGGCATCTGGACCCAACAAATATTTGCAACCTGCCGTTTGTAATGCAAACTTTTGAAAAATTGCTTCGAAGAGCAGCCTTTATCCAAAAAAGCCTTTTGTCGAGATCGGGTTTCCCATTAAACAAGATTTCTTCGATCATTTGATTGGAGATAGAATTTGGCCTGACATAAGTGCATGCTTTCATCTAAAGACAAAGGCCGAAGGTGACTAAGCTTGGTCACCAGACTCTGGCAAGTGAGTTTAGCATGCACAACAGTCTCCCATGTGGCTCGCATAAATGATTTACCATAATCCCGAATCACAGCTTGCATTCGAGCAACAAAAGCCTGCCATGCATAATCCAGATCAAAAAGCAGCTGACAAGAGAGAGGCTGAATGGCATGAAAGACCATAGCTTTAAAATCAACATGTTCTAGATAACTGTTATTCACCAATAAAAGCCTTCTGCAAGGCAATCTGTCATCAGGAAAATCATGCATGAAGAGCCTCAACCAAAGAGGTGCATGATCATAATACGTGAAGGCATGATCAACCCAAAGTTGACAAGTAAAGGCATCACAATGCTGCGGATCAACCTGATACCATCTGTCCAGGCGTGCCTGATAAGAAGATTGAGCATTGTGTTGAAAGGTATAGCCCAGGAGTGTGGGCTGTAATTCCTTCCAGAGATCCACCAAACGCAGCTGAACCAAAAATTCTGACCATGCCTGCTGTTCAAAAGCCAACATATGAGTGTGGCCCAAAGTATTATCTCCCGGTTGTGGAGCATTATTGAAATCATCACAGATGAATGGATAGTGTCTCCACAGATAATGTTGAAATCATCACAGATGAATGGATAGTGTCTCCACAGATAATTATGCATGGCATCCCAAATCAATGCTCGACCATTGGAAGATTGAGGGGCATAAACCAATGCAAATTTAAATATTCCTCCTTGAAACAGCATTACATTATAATCCATCTACCATGGCGATCATTGAGAGCCACAACGGGCTGAAGATCATACCTCACCAAAAAAGCCATTCCAGGAAAAGAGTGCTCTCCAGCATAGAAAATATCATAACTAGCAAAATGTCTTGTGTGACTAGCAAACATGTGCTGGTTATGTTCCTGCAAAGCCACTATGTCTAGCTGCAATTGTCTGATATAGATCCACACAAGTTTCCACTTTCTATGATCACACAAACCTTGTACATTGAGTGTAACACATTTGATGTGGTCAAGCATATTTACAGCTATGCGACAGTTATGTACAACAATAAACAAACTGACTATGTCTGCATCTCCACCTCAATATCTAGACCTTTGCCTTGAAAAGAGGAATCAGCATGAGGGGAAGACAGAAGAGCAACAACGTCCTCTTCTGGGAAAAGGGTACGATTGGCAGTGACTGCAGCCGAAGTCAAACCAATGCCAGAGTTTTCAGCTAGTACCTTGGCCTGCGAAGATCCACTATTCCAAGTCCTAGATGGCAGAGGTCTCCTAGGAGACACAACTTTGCGAGGAGTTTGCCATCCTTCATCCAAATTTTTACCCTTCACTTGAGATAGAGAGGCCGAAGGCATAGGAAGAGGAGCAATAGCATTCAAGACAGCCGGGACTTTACCTTGTCTTGAACAACAAAAAACTGTTTTACCCCTTTGTTTTTTACTATAGAAGAAGCATTGGCATTCTTACTCTGAGGTGGAACCATTTCAGCTTATACGGGCATCCTGGGAGGTCGGGAAGGGCATTGCGAAGCCATATGCCCAAATTGCTTGCATTCAAAGCAAGCACCTACAAACAACCCCCATTTCAGCTTGCAGAAAGCACTGCCCATGGAAGCATATTTGACGATAACTGAATAAGAAGCTAGAGTGGGATTATCTGTGTCCCATAAAATGCAAAAGCAATTCGAATTGCCATTTGGTCATAGTGGACAAACCACCTTACTAAGAGAGGCTACAATTTTTGGCAATAGAGAAGCCATGCACTGAGGAAAATCCACAACTTCTACCCATACAGGGCAGCGATGCCGAATCAATGCCTAATAATCCCTGGTAGGAGACCAGGGCAATACATGGACCATCTGCAGACCATAGAAGAGCGGAGAGTACTCCAACAAAATCTGTATGTGCTCTTCATCAGCCATTATCACTTCAAAAAAACCCCTCGCTACATAATGCACTTTCTTGACATAGCAACCACCCAAGGTTCTAGTCAACCAATTGTCAACATTTGTAGCAGCAGGCATCCATCTCGGAAAGAAAATAATGATGGCATGTTTGGCATAATCCTTCACGGGGTCAAAGATATCATCTACCTCAATCATGATACCTGTGGTAGGAACCATATCATTCCAACTTTTCCTTGTATCCTCAAAGCCCTCATGCATTACTTCATATACCAGCTGAGCCTCTGCAGAGGCATGTAGGGGATCATCCAAACCTATTACCTGCTTTTGCTTTTTACTCTAAAGTGATCTTTCTTTGTGAAAAATCTTCTCATGTGGACAATCTGCTATTGTAGCAGCAAGAGAAGAGAAAAACAGCAAAGAAATGACAGCAGCAGCCCAAAGGAGCACAGAGAAAAGAAGGAATTAAAAAAAACACAGCAAGGCTGTATAGACTGACAGTACGGACAGGTACGAGCAAAGGTATGGACACGTACGAAGTGGAACAGGCAAAGGTACGTACAAAAGTACGGACACGTACGGAGAGGTATGGACAAAGGAACGGAGAAAAGTATGGACAGATACGGGCAAAGGTACGGACAGATACGGACAAAAACATAAAATGACGTGCGGACAGTATGGAAAAAACAGAGAAACGAACAGGCAAAAAAATGTACAGTACAGACAAAAAAGAGGGACGTATGGACAGGGCAGAAAACAAACGTACGGAATAACCTAGGAAAAAAGGAGAACGGACTGATGCAGGAAAGCCAGCCAAGCATATGGAAACCTGCACAGAGGTTGTACGGAAGGCACACGAAGGCTGTACGGGACCTGAACGGAGGTTGTACGGAAAGCACACGAGGGTTGTACGGCAGGCTAGGCTGGGGCTGAGCAGGAGCACTACACACACACACACCCCGTCAACACAACGACCGGAGTTTCATCTTGTCTTTGTTTGGGCTCATTACTGGGCACTTTGGACTTTATGGACAGACCGCAGTTGTAAAGTCTTTAGTGATCCCAATTTTTCTTTATTTGCTTTCTTTAAGCAATCTCTGCAGCAATCTTTCTTTGATTGCTTGCAGACTCGCCAGATAGATCAGGATGTATATTTGGCTTATACTAAGATCTTCAATTGATGTATTTTCTAGCGTCTCTTTTCTGAGGTGACTATTCTTGTAATATAATCAATCAAAGCTTTCACTATAAAAAAAAGTGAGCGGAATGAGCTTGGGAGCCGTCCAAGGTCTCTATACATCTAGACCTCCAAGCTGATATGGTCACCAAAATCTCCCAAGGCGTATCAACTGATGCATGTGTAGGTCTGTGTGCAAGTATCGGAACATCATCCAAGAAACATGACTCAACTACATGTCGATCGAATCAATAAAGCTCAAGAGAAGTTATGTCTCGTATAGACCTTGAGGCCAGTAAAGGGAAAGCCAAGCTACCGATCCCCAAGCCATATAGAAAGGAGAGTGTGTAAAGGTGCTCAATAGCTTAGCAATCCCTTTCCAAATAATCTGCACCTGTCTGCAGTCCCAAAGACAATGCTAGATGGAATCCTCAGTAGAAAGGCATTGAGTACAAGTAGAATCTGCGCTGAACCTTGACCTCCGCTGGTTCACTGCAATCCCTCCGTATATACAAAGCCAAAAGAAAGGAGTGGCCTTTCTATTCTTGAGGGATTTCCAGAGTCGCTTCCAAAAGTATTTCTGCGAGTCAGCAAAAATTTGAAAATTGTCCCAATGAGGCGCTGTAGTAGACCTCTAGCATCTCAAGCTGAGCTGAAATTTCCTGGCATTATCCACTGTGTATTGAAACAAGGGAAGGCTCTTCTTTCGATGCCCTGCATCAATCCATTCCCATTCCCCAAGATCCCACTGCAAATACTTAATTTGCACCCCTTCACAAATTCAAATTCTCTCCAAGAGCCCAAGGGAATGTGATCTGGGTTAGGTCTAGATACCTTCCTATATCCAAAAAGCTCTACTCCACATGGCCCACAACCTTGACAGGTTGAAAAATGAAAATGCATTAAGTGTAACCTCTGATGGTCTTAACAACTGTCATTCTTCATTATTGAGGCGCTATAAATTTCATTTTACTTGGCAAGGCTTGACAGTTGACTCAAGTGCTGCTGCACTCCAAAGGACATTCCTAAGACAAGACACCTTGTAGCTCCAAAAATAGACTGATTGGCAATGCTTGCGAAAATGTGTGGAGGCAAGGAGTTGTACATTTGCAAACTACTACTAGTGGCCTTGGGCCACCTGCGCATTCTTGTATTAAGATGAACATATTTGCACTTTTCCCTAGAAGAGATTATGAATAGAACAACGAACTAAAAGCACAGGATGCATAATAGTATGCTCTTCAACATAGAGTTGTTTTCCTTACAGGGTAATAGTTTCCAGCAATGTCCTCGTGTACTTCTAGGTCCCAGTCAGATCTGTAATCCCTAACCTGCAAGCCACATGACACAGTCAAAAAAAATCTTGATATGAACATATTTGAGCTTTTCTAAGAGTGCTTAAGGTCTCAATTAACCAGTAGAAAGAACATTCAAATTATGCAGGAACCATGGAATATGTGTAGAGAAAAGACACTACAAATTTTAATGTCAAGCATGATACAGCAGCTACCTTTGGAGGAATCAATTTTCTACAAACACCAAGTTGAAAGGATGATTCGGGATAGGAATGCCACTTAAACTCTTATCACTGTGCAAGGAGTGCCCAATGCTCTCTGTCCTAACTTCCTCAAACCCCCAATTCCACCACCATGTTCAGCCCTGCAACCCACCCAATTCCTGCTACAACACTTTTTTTCCTAACTTGCTCGCTTTTCCATATTGCACTGGATCCCCCTGCCTCCCTGTCACCACTTCCAATCCCAACTTGTCATCACCTGATTTCATACACCCTTTCCTATATGTCAAAGCTACAACACTTCCCTCTTCCCTGCAGCTCAGATGTTGCTTCCCAGTTATAATCCTCTTTTCCTAATTCTCTCTCCTCAGAAACGTTCCTTTTCCCTACCATTTCCTAGCTGCTTTCTTGCCTTTCATTGTTCATCTCCTCATTACCCTTGATTTCTACAGAAATAAATATAATTTTTAAGCCATAAAATTTATAACTTCACTTCACCGTCTAGCTTGACAACAATTAAACTATCACAAAATAACTAACTATAACTGCCCTTTGTTCAACAGTATGGAATTATGAATTCACTTCAAGCAGAAATAGAATTTCTATTATTTACACATCATCAATCTATCACATGAAAAAGAACTCAAAACAAGGAAAGGGTTTAGGATATTAAAAAAATTATGGACATATAAGGGAGGGGGGAGGGGGAGCGGGAGGAATCAGTGCAGCGACTACCCTGCCGTTGAGGAATGTGGTAGTTGAGATACAAAGCACTTGACACGAGGATAATTTATAAAGTTTGTTCACAATCTTTACAGCAAAATATGACGATCTTTAAAGGATATACATATCTCATACATACACGAATCAAACACATACCATGTATGATAGCTATGCATTTGACAAGTTGCCATTCAATAAGGCATAAAGTACATCTGAAGTATTTAGGTCTAAAGTGCTTTGCCCACTCTACCTGTGAGTTTAGGAAAGGATGTAGGACAAGTACAGGCAGGAGGAGAGAAAGCCAAGCACTATGCTATTCTGAAGTATTTAGGTCTAAAGTGCTTTGCCTGCTCTACCTGTGAGTTTAGGAAAGGATGTAGGACAAGTACAGGCAGGAGGAGAGAAAGCCAAGCACTATGCTATTCTGAAATAATTCCTTAAATGTCTACGTGTACATGGGAATTTTGAAAAGGTTCAATCCTGGACAAAATCGGTCAATTGAGCATCAGCCTTGGATGATACACCAAAAATGGTCAAACCTTTTTAGTTCTTGTTTCTTAAAGTTGACCGCATTTTCAGCTTGCATAAAGTTTTTCTTGGGTAAGGACTACATAGTAATGAAGCTGAGCCACGTAGCAAACCTGGGCCCAGGTGAATGAAAGGGAAATCAGATTGTAACCAAGAAGGAAAATACTAAAACAGGGACCTGTGCAATCTTACATTCAGAAAACATGGGTCTCCTGCCCACAGCCACATGCTACTAAGATGGCCTTTTACAAAGGCCATTTCATCCATCTCATTGAAGAGGTTCCACATTGAGACTGAATGAGAGGTTGAGGCCACACGATTCCACCATGAGATGAGACTATGCACCCTATGTGACCTACCAAGGTGGAGACTAAGGAGCACATGTTCCTGAATGCCCTTGGTAGTATGGGGTACTTGGGAGTGGGTTTCAGGACATGCAAGTGGTCATTCACTGTCTAGATCACAGATAAGCCGCTCTCTCTGTGCTAGAGGTCACACGAAAACACATAGCTAGGACCACATGCAACAACATATCTCAGACTTCTACTTAGGAGATGAGCCCACACTCACTGGCCACCGCAGAGCACGATACCTCGAGTTAGCTCCTCCTACACACCAGACCCGCATGAGGACATTTACTGGCACAATGAGCAGACATCCTATTCAAGGTACCCTACTTGCAACCTTATGCAAACAGGCCATCTCATGGCATCCGAGAGTCATAACTATAGAGCAAGCCAAAGGAAGGAAAATACAGATCTCAGACATGCTCCAGAGGCACCGGGTCTCAAGTTGGAACCCTTGCCATGCTCATTCACATCTTTAGTCCCTCATGACAGAACCAGTACAGAGTGTTTCTACTCCTCGTCGGCAGCCTACTTCTTGCCAAACTCCATCACCTCTCCCACGTGCAAGACACAGGGTAGATCAAGGGGCGACAATTGCAGATTTCAGACATATCAAAGCCTGCCAAATCCTAGACACTGATAAGGGCTAGAATACCAATGCATTCTCAATCTCTTCAGTGTTACCAGCACTTCAGCATTATACTTGGATACTTAAATTGTTTCATTTTATGTCATTTGCACTTTAAGGGGGTTCTACTAGACCCCTCCAGTTTCCCTACACGGATTGTAGTTCATTAGTATTCAAATTTTGAGCTGTAAGGAAATGAAAAATGATATTTCTAAAGAGCAGTCAACTTGAGAGCTTTGAGGAACTGAAACAAAATCCCAAAAAGTCCTTTCAGAAATTGCATGGTAACAAACCAAAGGAAAGCCCAATGGCAAGACATGATACAGTGTGTCAAAAGCCTTTATGAAAGAGATGGGGAAGATAAAATCAACCACACCAATACTATCAAAGCAGCAAATGCAATTATAACTGAGGAAGATGTGGGTAAAGGCCTGAAAAAGCTAGCCACTGGGAAATCTCTAGACACACAAGGGATAGTAGGGGAAATGTTGACATGGGGAGGCGAGAAGACAAAGAAAATGCTTACCAGGCTTATGAATATGGCTCTAGAAGAAGGGTTTCCTTAAGACTGGCAGCTTAGTAGGATTGTACCGAGCCATAAAGGGGGAGATAGCAAGACGGCAAAGAATTATCACACAATCATGGTGAGCAACCTAATGGAAAATCTATATGGCACTATCCTCAACCAAAAAATTAGCAAATGGGCAGAGGAGCAGGGAGTCAAAGCACCATCCCAAGCAGGGGTTTCGTCCCAAATACTTGACAATTGATCATTTGGTTGCCATAAAGGCTACAGCAAAAGGAGCCAAACGTAAGCAAGAGGCTGTCTACTGTTGCTTTGTAGTTTTCAAGAAAGCCTTCGACATACTTCCACATACAAGTTGTGGAAAGGCTAGAAAAGTCCCTCAAGCCCTCAAAGAACCCACATATCAACTATATGAGGAGTGTTACTACATTTAGCACTGCCGCTAGTCGACGGATCATGCTCCAAAGGAAAAGCTGACATAGCCAGTGACATCAGGATAGGCAAGGCTGCTCCCACTCTCTAGCAATTTTTGGCCTCTTTATCGATGATTTGGAAGAGTGGATGAGAATACACAGCAGATTGCAGGATACGCTTTGCTAATGCTTCTCTACGTAGACGAATTGGCATGCTTCGCAAAGAGCAAGGATAACTTGCAAGCACAATTGGATGCACTGAGAGATTTTTGCGACACTCGAGAATGCAGATCAATATAGATAAGACAAAAGTAATGGTGATTAGGAAACGTAGTAAACAGGTGGATGTCACCTTAAAGGAGAACCCTTGCAAACAGCCAACACATATAAATATCTAGGACTAGAATTCATTGACAACTACAAATGACATGCATGAGGACTTTGGGAGTATTGAAAGCATTATACAACTTCCAAAATAAATGCAGGAAGGCACATCTGTGGAATTGAGAAATGATAAAATTTCTATACACTATGCTTGCGCAGATAGTAACCCTCTTAAGAATGCCCAGTTTGGGCATCGGACACTTAGGAAAGAATAGAAACTTTACATAAAAGGTTTCCGAACAGGGGAGCTAGGGGTACCAAAAGGCATGACCAAGGACTCATATAGTCCAAAGGTTGTCCGAAAAGCCAGCTTGTGGATATCCTTGGGATGGATCGTTATCTGATGATAGCCACTCCTTAAATCAATCCTGCTCAAAATCATGGCTCCTTTCAAATCTGTCCAACACATCATGCGTGGAATCGGAAACCTATTCTTGACAATCATCTTGTTGAGGGCTCTATAATCAACACATACGATAAGACCCATCCTTCTTTTGAAACAACAATACGGGTGAGCAATAAGGAGAGAAACTAGGTCGGACAAGCCATTTGGAGAGCAAATCATTATGGCTTACGTCAACAAAGTTGAGAAGATGAATGCTAGTAGGATACCACACAAGGCAATGGAAGCTACAAAAGTCATGGTATGGCACAAAGGGGATGAAATGGTTGGGATTGTGGAGTATAACAGTGGCTGATATCCCAGAAGATGAATGTGAAATTAGGGAGATAGTGACACAGAAAATGCTATAGAAATTATGGGAAAACCCGGGGACAACAGTTCTACAAATAGTAAATTAACCCAATGGACAGCACGGCATGCAAAAATACCTCGAGGAAGTCATATTAAGGTTCAAAAGGCATCTAATCTGCAAAATCAGGATCAGTTCACATGATAGAGGCGGAAAGGGGTAGATGGGCAAGACCCAAGATCCCCAGAGAAGAAAGGGACTACAAAACCTACTCCATAGGGGAGGCGGAAAATTAGCAGCATTTACTCCTGAGATGTAGAGCCTATGCACACATCAGAGAAGGTTATGGGGACAGAAAATTTTTGAAAATCAACTGAAGCATCCAGCCCAAAAGCTAGGAAGCTACTTAAAAGACGCTTTGGAACACCGCAACAAGGTACTAGGACTAGCACACCACTACCCCAACAAGTACTCACTGCATAATAAAGTTTCTAATATTTTCTTTCACTGGATGTAATGGGTCACTGTTAGTTATCGCCAGTCCCATAGATCATGAAGGGTCTCACACAGACTTTAATACAATCATATCATATCTTGTCATATCCTCTCTCTCTCTCTCTCTCTCTGTCAAGTTGCCTCCCCATCTCCTCTCTTAAGAGAGTAGCTCTCCATAGCCTCTCCCTCACCTCTCCCGTAGCCTCAATTGCTCCTCCACCCACCTCTGCTCTTCCTAGCTCCACCTTCTCGCTCCCTTCTGATGTCCCCTCACAACCTTCCTCTTACCTCATCTGATCTCCAACCCCGAGTTGGGCTCAACCCTTGGCACAACCCCAGGGATTCGCTCCAGCTAAGGGGTATATTAAAAAGTGCACATCTTTGAGAGGGAACTAGAAACAGAAATATCACATTGTCAAATTCCTTCTACATGCCAAGCAATGAATAAATGCATGACAACAATACTATAGGAAACAGCCCATTAATGCTTCACGAAAAGCAAGGGAAGGAGCATAGGCATTCCCAACAACTAGAACGACCAAGAATGCAAAACAGCAAATAATGTTTAGAAAACAGCAGACACAACATGGAAAGAATACAAAGCTAGAGCACACAGACAGGTGGTAACAAGCAAGAAAAGAAGATTTCTTGGGAGCAAACATCTTGAAAATTTGAGGAGCTCAAAAAGAACCCCAAATAGTTTTCCCAGAAGCTACATGGCAGCAAAGATTACGTGGGGAAAGTAGCCTAGGAAGATATGATACAGTTTGTTAATTAAGGACCTCTACCAAAGAGATGGGGAAGGGAGGGACATAAAGGCAACAAATGACACCATCACAAAAGACCATATCGGGAGAGGTTTGAAGAAACCAGAAAAAGGGAAAGCACCAAACACGCAAGGACTAGTGGCTGATATGTTGACATGGGAAGAAAGCAAGACAAAGGGAATCCTCACCATGCTAATGAATAAACATTTAGAGGAGGGATTTCCCTTAAAATGGCAGCACAATAGGATTGTACCGATTAACAAAGGAGGGTCCAGCAAGGTGGCAAAAGATATAGAACAATCATGGTAAGCAGCCTAATGGCCAACTTGTACAGCACCATAACAGAGCAAAAAATTGGCAGATGGGTGGATGCACAAGGAATTAGGACACCGTCCAGGTAGGGATCCGCCCCAAGCACTCAATAGTAGATCATTCCATGAACTATGTGAAAGAAACCTCTCACATAGCTCCACGAAAAAAGCTATGGGAGAGATAGGAAAAGCTTCAACTCCCCCAAATACTCAGAGAAGCCACACTCTAACTATACAAGAGAGCATTGGCCGAGCTAGCATAGCGAATAGTCAATAGATCAAGCTCCATGAAAAGGTCATTATAAGTAGCAGCATAGGGGTCAAGCAAGGTTGTCCCCACACTCTTTTGTCTTTTCATTGATGAACTAGATGACTAGATGAGAGTGCATAGCAAAGAGACAATACAGGTTGCGAGTTATGCCCATCTATTGCTTGTTTATGCAGATGATGTAGTCTTCTTTGCAAAAGACAAGGTATTTAGCAAAATTGATATAGAATCCAGTTATGATCACGTTTGTATGGATGAAGAAAACATATATAAGACTGCCTTTAGAACTCAAATGGGTCATTATGAATTTTAGTTGTCTTTTGGGCTAACTAATGCTCCAAGAATGATGAATCAAATATTCCTTAAACAAGCAAGATTGTATAGTGGTATTCTTTCATGATATTATGATGTAAAGTCTTTGAAGAACATAGAAAACATTTGGAATTAGTCTTTACACTCTTGAAGGAAAACTTATTATATCTTACTCCTAAAAGCAGTAATTTATTTCCCGATCCATTCGATCAAATGGAATATTTGGGTCATATTAGTATCAGCCAATGGAATCCAAGTGGAGGCCAAAAACATAGAATGTATACTTACATGGCCAACACTCCAAGATATACATGAGGTGAGATCATTCCTGGGCTTATGCAGCTTTCATTGAAAGTTTGTTAAGATACTAGAAAAGAATGGAGAACCTGTTTAGATATTTCCAATCTCACATCGATTTGAAAGTATAAAAACGATCATTTAAAATGAGATTTTAAACAACTTTATCATCTACATTGCCAAAAATCTCACATCATTTAATTTAAATGCTTGTTTGCAATTCGTGTTAAAATGAAGTATCCATTCCATTGAAGCTACAAGGATGTGCATGAAGGTTCCAATGTTTGCACATCAAATATTTATTTGTGATGGGATAGAATGATTTCGTGTTACATGCATATCACTCTTCAACAAACTTTAATTGATCTGATAGAATGCCTTTCTTTATAAAATGTTGCAACCATAGTAAGTAATGCCCTCCACCGGATCAAGCATGCACATGTATCAAGAAGTTGGCATCAAATTGATCCAAATATAATTAAGTTTTTAAAATGAATCTAATTCTAAATTCTTGGTGTCAAGTAAATTGACTTAATGTCGAGTAAATTAGAGCATATTAATATGATGCAATCAAATTTTTTTTAGAAACTTTCAAAATCCAAACAAGTTCATATACAAGATCTGCAATGCATGTTTCATTTGATATTTTTAACAAACACATGAGATAAATTCATTCTCCAAGAGAAAGGTGGTGCTACAAAACACATTTGATAATTAAATTGCCAATCATACAAACTGATAATTAACTGAAAATTGAGATGTCAAAGTATCTGTGTAGTTCATGATCAAAATGCTACATACAATGATGATATGTTTACCACAATCTCTAACCTTTTGTCAATGCTTCTCATATTTGAATCTTTGTAGTTACCCTTTGGACAAAACTTTTATTCTTGAATCCATCAACTATAGCTATCTCCTTAGCATCAAGCTCCTTATATATAGATTGAACCATGTTTTTCCCTTTGATGTTGGTGGTGTTTTACTTTATCTACGGAGTGTTTCTTTTAGAGGAATGCGAGGTAAATATTGATCTCATGGATCTTCAATCACCTCCTTTAGATATCCATATATGGTCTCAATTGGTGTTTTTCCAATGCGATTTTATTTCACGTAGTCTTGGAGATTAGAAGCCACCTTTGTTCTTTCAAAGTATAAGACTAGAAGCCACCTTTGTTCTTTCTAGGATTGGCCGCAACATGTCAATTAACTATTTATCTTTCACACCTCCATCCTAGCCTTCAAAAGTGGTTGGAAATAAACCATTTTCTTGGTTGTTCATACAAGCCTTATATGGATAATCATATACTAACAACCTCTTTGAACAACCCAAAGCAAGACCAAAAAAAAAATCCAAACATAGCACAATGATTTGAAAAATGTAGTAATATTTTCTTTTTTGGGTTTCATCAAACCTTCCACTTGAAACAATATTCTTGGCTTCACACCATAAAAAAGGGAAGCTTTTCTCTAGCTTGAAAACTTACACCTTTAATACATTCGCGTATGTCATTATTTATCACATTTCAATCCTAAACAAAGGCAGTGCCTTTCTTAAGCATGCCAGTCACCCATGACGAGACTATATGTATTTTTAATGATCACCTCTCTTGACACATGGCAAGTGAGGATCTTGTTACCAAGTCTTTAATACCGTAACATTTTACTCTAAAATTATACACACATCATGCTCAACCTGCCTGGCATAAAAAAGATGCATGTGTATTGGTGGTAAATGCTAGATTCCATTCACTATTTTATTGAATGTATTCTTAAACTAACCATACATTTTGGTGATAATTTTGTTAGTAATTAGATATGTATCAATCCCAACTAAAAATATATCGGTTTTCCTTTATCATAGATTAATATGTGCTTGCTCAACGCAATTCAATAAAATTTGTCTTCAAGTTGTAGTACACATTCCAATATTTAACATGAGACCAAAAAAATATGGAAGAAAGATTCGGAACAAGACCATTAAACCATTATAAGTGCTATGTTGCATGTGAAGCATATATCTTGAAGAGTATAGGATATAACAATTTATTCAAAGACATCAAAATTTTATTATACACATGCATGTAACTAAGTAATAATTCAAAGTACACTACATGAGCTTCTCCTCAACCAAAGGACACAACTAATTGAGAACCTTAAATGTGGTTTAAGGAGCCTCCAATGTTGTGCTAAAATATGCACTCCCATTCAAGGATATGCTCCATAACTTTTTCTTGTTTTGTTGAAAACCAAAACCAATTGAAAAAATGGAAGTCAAACTAGTGGGACTAGTGCATGATGGTCTTAAAATTTTCAAGCAATGGAGTCAAAGATTCTCAGAATTCAAGTAGAATATAGAAGAGAAGAAAAAAGCATATAGATATAACACTGAGGATTCTCTCTTTTACAAAGAAATTCAATTCAAACTACCAAATGAAGTAGCATTCCTTCTACACTCAAGTCCACTTTGTTCAAAAATAAACATAAGGATTAACAAATATACTCCATACAAGAAACTTCAACTCTCATCCTTGTCATTGTCTCTATGGGTATTTACTCTTCCAGACTATCATGTAGGTATTCTAAATAATGGGGGTGGCTTTTTGCACTCCTTGGGAGCTGCCATGTGCCCTCCCTAAAGCAGATGTACTAGAGGGTTTCTTGCTATCCCATAGACCTTTTGGTCTCCAATGGACGTTAATACACTTTCTTTCTTTCTTTCTAACTTCTTTTCTTGCTCCTTTCTTCTTTATTTCAAGTTCCCTTGTATTATCTCCAACATGTTCAACAGATCTTTAATATTTTACATCTGCTTCACTCAGGTTTACATGTTCTTGCATTAAATGAACATTTATTTTCACTTGTTTCCTTTTGTAATTCCAACATAAATGTAGTAAACATTTGAAGTATTTTTCCCATAATAACCCCTCAGCTTTATTGAAATCTTTCCCCACTACATTTTCATGTCTAACAAAATTTGAATTATTTTACATACATGTCTGCAACAATGTTTTCTCCATGGTATTCTTAGTTACAACTATCTTCTTCTTACATTTTGTAGAGCCTCTCTCATAGCATAGCCACCTGTATATGCATCTAAGATACATTTTTGTAGAGGACAAAAGGATTGAACTAATATTCTATAGCATGAAAGATCTTTTTCAAACTTAGTAAAACTCCCTCCAAGCATTTTGCAACTCTCTGAAGTAATAGGCCTCTTGAATTGCTCAATTGCATGAAATTATACTTGAAACATCATGGTCATTCTCATCCATGCTTCCCTCTTCTTTGGATATAAAAGCAAGATTAATAGAAATAACATGACTAATAGCATACTTCTTTTTAGTGTGAGTCTCTCTCATCTATCCTCCATATTCAATGTGAATACTACCATGTATGATGTACTTGAAGGAAACTGTTATGTGGGTCATATGAGCTTTTGTTATGTGAAACAAACATTATCAACACATATGCATTATTTATGAATATTCTAGTAATGTAGCTAAGCAACCTGTGAAAACATCAATGTTCCAATCGTGGTCGTTTCTTGAGATGTTATGTCAAAAACCACCAATCTAATCCCATTCCTTGGACCTAAAGCTCAACCCCCTCAACTCCTTCAACATCCATCAGGACTCGGTACTCTACAATTGCAACCATGACACCCTCTCCATACGCACGGAATTACCAACAAGAAGGCTCAAAACAGCCCATCCTCGGGCAACAGAATCAGATTTTTTATTTGCAACAGGCAGTGAGAGAGCTACAATTGGAGCTGGCAGAAGTAAAGGCCCGACTTCACATCTTGGAAGGGCCTGGTAAGCAGGCAGTAATAGATGAGGCTGTAAAATCTTGTAAGGATTCCCCCCCTACCCCGCAGCTAGTCTCTACACTCAAAGATCTTGTTCACACTTAAGTACAAACTACTAGGAAGGAAGTGTTTGTGGAAGTGGACAACAAAGCAAGTAAGTTTGATATCCAAGCAGAGATTAAAGAACACGAAGCTAGATGTGATAATGCGTTGAAGATTAGAATAGGGGGGCTCCCAAAAGATTGGTACAAAGAGGAGGATACATGTAGTGAAATATTGACAAAGATCAAATCAAGTTGGCCCAACATCGAATGGGTGAATGATGATGAGCAGGATGATGACGACTCCAAGCCAGCTTCTAATTTGCACTATAGAGGTCATGCAATCCTTACACTGAAGTCAAAAGATATGCGGATCAAGCTTCTTCGACAATCTTACAAGCTGAAGGGCACCAAAGTATGGATAGCAGAGGAGCTTACACAAACTCAACTCAAGATTAAGGCAACTAAATTAGCTAAAGTCAAGGCTACCAGAAAGGATGGAAAATGGGCAGTTTATCGTGAAGGGGTAGCACTAATCAGAGAGTTTAAATCAAAACCAAAAGACTCTCAGTCTTAAACTGATGTATGGCTGTTTACTCTTCCAAAATATCATGTAGGTACTCTAAATAATTGGGGTTGCTTTTTGCACTCCTTGGGAGTTGCCATGTGCCCTCCCTAAAGCAGATGTACTAGAGGGTTTCTTGCTGTCCCATAGACCTTTTGGTCTCCAGTGGACGTTAATAGCCTTTCTTTCTTTCTTTCTTTCTATGAATCCGGGCATCCAAATTTCTCCATTTACTATAGTTCATAAATCTACATGGTTATTTTTTACTTCCCACTATATTGGCATGCAACAAACGCAACTCACCTTGCACCATGTCAAGAAGAGCTTGTGGATTCTGCATTATTATATCAACAGTGTCTCTCATAAAGGTGGTACTGCACCTATATATACTATTATATTTGTCTTTTGTTATCTCATTTGATACTAAAACCTCATCATTAGACAACCTTTTCACACTCGACAGATTAGCCAAGAGCTCAATAATTTCTCCTTGCATGATCCAATCATGCTTCATTTTTGTAATGACATCCTCCATGTCCATCATATGTATGTCCTTCGATCTTTTAAGCAAAATCACTTCATTAAAAAACATATCGTGTAGCTTAAAGATTTCCTTATCCCTTGCCGGTAAGAAACATTCCTTCAATTAGAGTAGTACTTGATTCTTTCCTTGTATTCCCGGAACCATCAAGAACAAAGGTGATGTCTACTTAGAGTAGTACTTGATTCTTTCTCAGTTTTTCCAAGTTTGAGTACATGACCATCAAGAACAAAGGTGATGTCTCCTTGTACACAAAAGCATTACATGAAGGTATTTTCAAATACATTGACAGCATTTTGAATATGGAGATACATATGCCAAAGACTCTAGTATCATGTATTATCGTTGAGATGGAATGCGCAACTAGGAAATTTATACAATGGAGCTTTCTTTTCATGGGCTACTATCCTGCAACAATGACACCTAGTTTTAATGGGATGGAGGGTTCGATGGCAAAGATGGGAAGGAAATTGATTCAATATATTGATTATGTAGAGGACTTTGGATTGAGAAGCTGTGATGAGATTATACAACATTGTTCAGGAAAGACAGCTACCAGCACTCCAAATACTTCCCTCTAAAGTATTATCTTCTCACATAAAGATCTTGAAAGGCAAAAAACATGAAATAATGATGAGTAAAGCGGCTTTAAATTGGAGTTCGATACTAGTGATAGAGGATTGGTATTAAAAAGTATATCTCGATACGTGACGAAGGAAAATTAAACTCGAAGGAAATATGTATTGTTTTATCTTAAAAGAGAACTCAAGGAGAGGTGGAAGCATACTCATGTACATCACATGTTTTAGCCAGCAACTTCACAGGAGGATAATGTGCAAACTTGAGTCATGAGATGACGGTGGTGCCTCAAAAGTACTATAATGGTAAGTTCTTCACTAGACCTTGAATATTGATGGTTTGAAGTGGTAGAATATGTTATCGCATTTGTATCTGTTTGGCATGAATATGAGTTTTTGCATCCCAGTTGTATTATGTGACTATGCTCTAGTCTCAATGGTATATATGTCAGTAAGTAAGCAATACTTGCTAGTACTAATATGAGAGTTTATAAAAATAACTGATACAGTTGATATGGTAGCCGACCTTGTTCCATATGAGTCTTCAACTACAAGACTCTTAAGATGAAAAGAAATCAAGAAGGATAGAATATAACGTACCTATATTTTATTATATCAGGTCTACATTCTATCACTACTGCTAGAAAGGTTTTGAAACTTCCCTCGTGTCAGTTACATGTAAAGGAGGCTTACACCATCTAAAACTCAAGAACATTGTGCACGTAGGACCCTTTGGAAGAATAAATTATCTTCATCATTAAAATCCCCTACCAAGGCGCTTAGGCACAGGCTCAAGTGCAATATCAGCACTATCAATGTCCACAAAAACCAACTAGGGAGCACTCTACTGCGAATACAAAATAGAAGGTAGATCAAACCGATTGGGGTGTTGTATCTTTAATTTATTTTAATGTAAATATGTCTGCAATGGTGTTATATGCGCAAGAATTTACTGAAACTATTGTACATATCTTAACAAGTACGTATCTGAAGCACGATTAACATATGATAGTGTGCTCAAATGACATTTTTTATAGTTGGATGAAGATCATGGACTTGTCCATGCAAGAATCGCTTGCAAATAAATACAACATCATCAAGAAAAAAGATTTGTACGTAGAAACTGAGGACATAGAGAGTCCACTAAAGCTTGGGAGTATAGGAAAAGAATCAAACAATAAGCTAAGCGAAAGATTGTTTCATTCTTGGCAAGGATTGAAAGATGAGAAAATCATTAAGTTGGAGGGCATGTTTTTGGCCGGAGTAATTCACTTAAAAGATCGAAGGAAACATATATGATGAATATGGAGTATATGGCTACAAAAATGAAGCATGATTTGATCCTACAAGAGGCAATTGTTGAGTTTATGGCCAATCTATCGCGTGTTAAAGAGTTGTCTTATAATGAGATTTCAGTAAAATATGAGATAGCAAAAGACTTATATGATAGTATATATAGGAGTAGTACGGCCTTTGTGAGAGACATTGTTTATGTGATAAAATAGAATCCACAAGCTCTTCTTGACGTGATGCAAGGTGAGTTGTATTTGTTGCATGTCCAACATACTGGCAAAAAATTAAAAAACCATTGAGAGTCCATGGACTATACTAAATTGAGATTTTTTAATGTCTAGATTCACAGAGATGCATCTCAAGGAACGGCTCACGAGTAAGATACCGATCCTTTCACAAGCTTGCTTAGCTACATTGCATAACTGATGCATATGTATTGATAGTATTTATTTCATATGGTAAAAGCTCAAATAACCTGCAAGTATAGAGTAGTACATTGAAAGAGGGACACAAGGGTTGGAATGACCTTGTTGTTTCAAGTACAAGTTTCCCTTACTTATGATGAGGTGGAGTCAAGTCAAGGCGCAACATTGAGGAAATTTTGGAAGATAGTCTTAAAAAAAACAAGACAATTGAGCCATTCAAAATTAAGAGTTGCAAAATGCATTGACGGAGTTTGACTAAGTTTGAAAAAGATCCTTCATATTATGGAATATTGGTTGAATCCTTTTTCTCTCCACAAAAATGTGTCTTAGATGCATATACGCGTGTCTTGAATGAGAGAGGCTCTACAAAATGGAAGAAGAATGATAGTTATAACCAAGAATACCATGAAAAAAACATTGTTGCACACATATAAAAGTAAATCGGTTCACAATTTGTTTCTACGACAACATGGTATGAAAAAAAGTTGATGAATCTAAGGGAGGTATTGCAAGAATACTACCTAAAACGTCCACAACATTTATGTTGGAATTACAAAAGACAACAAGTAAAATAAATATTCACTAAATGCAAGAACATGTAAACATGAGTTAAGCAGGTACATAATATATAAGGTATATTGAAAATATTGAAGATAATACTAGGGGATTTAAACCAAAGAAGTAAGGAGCCAGGAAGAAATGACAGAATGGATGAGGATACATTGAATTGAATGTCTTTGTAAAAGAGATAATCCTCAATATTACATCTATATAATATTGCTTTCTTTTTCCTTTTATATCACACTTGAATTTTTAAAATGTTTCGCTCCATTGCTTAGAATTTTTGCAATGAAGGAAAAATTACTTTATGATAAAGAAAAATGAAAATTCGATATATTTGGTAGTTGGAATTAATACATATCTCATTTTAAAGCATCATTTTTTGTACTTTCAAATCAATGTGAGACTTGAACAAGTCTCAAAATATCTAAACACAGGTTCCATCCATTGACAGAAGTTCTTAGAAAAGCTAGGAATTTCCATTGGACCGAACGACAAGACATCTTTTAAAGCTTTGAAAGAAGCTCATACAAAGGCTTCTATGTTACAATTATCTGATTTTTCTAGATGGTTCTTTGTAGTTCTAATTGATGCTAGTGGTTATGGCATTGGAGCAGTCCTTATGCAAGATGGTCATCCCATAGCTTATCAAAGCCAAAAATTGAAACCAGGGGAGTGTACATATGACTATTGGGAAGCGAAGGTGAGACACATAAGTGTATATACAATACACTACCAACGGTACCAACACATAACATAAAAAGAATATACAAAAGCCATAGCGTAGGACAACCCTAGGGTAGGACTAATTGTCATATGCTCACTTAGTCTACTAATTGTCCTATCTAAAAGTACTAAATAGTACTAAACAATTGTATAGTACTAAGCACTACTAACTGACCTAGAAGGCCATACCAAGGTAGATATATGCGACAAACCCACCTTCATGGTATGGCTGAAGCACTCTAAAAACGTCTTAGATGTACCTGGAATGGATACTTTGGTTGCACATGCTCGTCAAGTAAGGATATAGTGACCTATGGAAATATAGGGGTGGCAGCATCAAGTCACAAATGAAATCACATGTAAAGCTTGCA
Source organism: Dipteris shenzhenensis (assembly GCF_047967505.1). NCBI lineage: Eukaryota > Viridiplantae > Streptophyta > Polypodiopsida > Gleicheniales > Dipteridaceae > Dipteris > Dipteris shenzhenensis. The sequence continues at coordinate 27,453,780 of NC_141610.1, forward strand.
GAAGATCTTCAAACTTGGGTCGAGGTAATGCTTTAGTGAAGATACCTGCAAAATTTGTTGTGTTGGAACATAAGACAAATGAATATCGCCCTGCTACTGACAATTGTTCTCTAACATAATGATAATGAACCTCAATGTGCTCTTGTGCAGGCAGACAAAGGCTCAGCTTGTTTGCTGCAACATCATTTTGTTGTAGTGTGTATGGCATAGTCATTGATGAATTGTACCAATGAGATGCTAAGAAATCAGCAAATTATCGAGACATATATTCACCACCCCTGCCCATGTGAAGTGTGACCAGCTTTGTGTCTACATTCATTCTCAACTATGGCAAGAAATCATTTGAAGCATGCAAAGGCATCTGATTTAGATTTCAACGGATAAACCCAAGTATGACAGATGAAGTCATCCATAAACGTGACCAAGTATAAATATCCACCAACAGATGCTGTCCACATTGGACCACACACATCACTGTGAACTAAATGCAACTTGTGCACTATACCAACTTGGAAAACTGATGCACTTTTCCAGGTAAGCATCCCTCACAAACATGTGTGGATAATGGATGTATCTTATGGAGATCAACAACCATGTTTTGTGAATGTAACCTAATCAAACTGCCACAGATAAGATGTCCAAGATGCTCATGCCATAACTGAATGTTTGCAATGACTAATTCCTCAACCGCAAGTGCTTTTGTGACAATGTCTCTCTCATAGGCATCAAATCTGTAAAGACCTCTATTCAATGGTGCTGACAAGATGTAGCAATTCTTGGAACATATAAAACATCCTGAAGAGAGATTGGATACCCAATACAGAAGTAAGTTCAACTTGGCCAATACCTCTCAACTTTCAAGGCATAAGTAGCATTATTGACACAAGTCATAGTGCATCATTCAAAGAAAGAAACAACGTTTTGCATGAAGTTATGTGGTTGGAAGCACCACTATCAAAATATCAAGTACTAAATACATCAACTACAGCCATTCATAAATCATGAACCGAAGGATTATATTGGCATGTGACAACAAAAGCCCAATCATGATGAGCAATATTTGCTCATTCATCCTTCTCACCAGCAGAAGAAGCATCAGGAGCTGCAAGGCTAGACTATGTTTTTGTCTTTTCTGATTCAATGTGCTACCTGTGTTTTTCTTGTCATGACCTGGCTTTCTGCAAAAGTTGCATCTTTTCCTTTTCTTCTCTGCAATTTTATTCATATCAGAAGTGTTACTAGAAATATTATTGGTTGTGCTCTCTCTCTCTTTCTCTTATTATGGGTAGCAAATACTTGATCAGCATTGATAAGGGCAGTCTGATTTGCACAGCTTTTCTCTTCTTGTAACAAGAAAGTGACAAGCTACTTAAAGGTATAGTGCTTGGGACTGCTCATTGCCACCAACCTCAAAGCAATTGCAAACCTTTGATAGGAGTCAAGAAGTCCACTAAGTGTACTGGACACAATCTGAGATCTAGCACAACTTCATCAATGTTGGCCGACCGTTCCTTCGAATCTTTGATTTTGGTCCAAATGCATCCATGTTTTCTTCCTTATCCATTTTCAAGACTTCCAATATATATATATATATATAGCACAACTTCATCAATGTTGGCTGACTGTTCCTTCAAATCTTTGACTTTGGTCCAATATGGATCCATGTTTCCATTTTCAAGACTTCCAACTGCTTTCACAAGTATGCATCTCTTGCTTCATTGCATACATATATATATATATATGATACAAAGAGGTCAATTTATCCCAAACATCCTTTCATGCTTTGCATGACTGATGTGAGGAATTATATCTCTTTTAACTAACAATGCAATTAAACTATGAACCTTTCAGCTTTAGAAGACCGTTGCAATCCAGACATCCTCCGAAGAAGTCTTGAATGGATGCAAGGGTATGGTCGAGATGATTCCAAGTTGATATTCCATCACATGTTTAGGGCTTCCAGCGAAATACATCCCTCTACCGGGATCATTGTCCTGTATAACTATATAAGCCAAGCCCTTCAGAACATGATTCCATGGTCAAGTCCACGAAGTCCTACAACGCTCGAGTCCAGGCCATGAAGTTATATACAATGGGGTGGTAAAAGAGTGTGAGGATGTCCATGTCAACATCCAAGCCCATGTCCTCATGGAAGTATGCCATAGCGATGATAGGATGGGATTGGGTTGTGGTGTTGCACTGTCAAGTACTCTGATGGAGGTTTAGCATTAAAGTCTAAAATAATGCTCCAAAACTTTTTGGCGCCTAACACATGGCGCAACATGTAGGACCACATGGGGTAGTTGGTGCCGTCAAAGTTGTCCTTAGCTCCAAGCATACCAAACAGAGAATGTAAGGAAATGCGATCCCCCCCGCAGTGAAAAAATGACTTCTATGAAGTATGAGCAAAACCTGCAAGAGCACGCTCAAGGTGGAGATACATTACACCAGGGCTGAGTGATAGTGCCATCTCAATCCTGCTGAGGACTGAGAGAAAAAAGGGGAACCCCTCCATTCCCTAAGGAAAATAGCCTTTGTGGCAGAAACTGCTCGTGAAGTCCCCTGCATCTCCCCCAGATGGCCATCAATATATGAATAGTATATTTCCAAATAATGGCTAAAGTGTGAGAGGGGCGGACTTGGAATCCATCCAAGCCTCTGTGCATCTAGCTCTCCATATATGGAAATGTAGTTCTTGACTGCAAGAAGATTTAAATCTCATTACACAGCCTACAAAAATATTTGGAAAGATTGACTCTTACTGAACCCAAATGTTGCAAGAACAGTACATCTCACAAATCGGTGATTGAATCAAATGACTGCACAGCAACTAAGCACAAATGTCGGATCGCACACAATTGCATGAATCTCAAGACGGAAACCTCAGGCTGGTTGCCAAAGGCTATGTATAGGCAGAGGGTCTTGATTAGTAAAAGGCTTTTTCCTTGACAGCAGAGATATAACTAGTGTTCAGATGGTCAAGGTTAGGCAGTGTATCAATAGTAACCCATCTGTCATATGGAAGTGAAGTTAGCTTTTCTATGGGGACCTCAAGGAGCAAGCCTATGTGGAGCGGCTTTATGGCTTTCATTTCCCAGGATAAGAAAGGTGTGCAGACTTGAAAGGATTGTATGGGCTGAAACACGCCCAACGGGTTGATGGTTGGTTCACAAGAGGCGGTCTCACTCATAATTTGTTGGATTGTTTTGGAGCAGACGTGGGGTTCAAAGAGATTGTGTTAGGTGATGATACAAAGTTTTAGCAGGTTAAACCCGCACAAGTGTTAGACACGCTGACCACCTCGCTGATTGAATTGTCAAACGGGTAGTTAACACACACGCTTTAGAACTGCCCACAGATAGACAAGGCACTGCAGAACTACCTGCAGATACAAAAGCACTAACTGGCCACCAAGCAATTGCAAACACGTCGGCATGTCTCCATGCTGGCACTCTTGGATGACAGCGTAACAGAAGATGCTAGGTGGAGCTATGCAAGTTGGGATGGCTAGCGATTGGCAATGCTCAGTCCAATCCTAGTTTGCAGCGACAACAACGCGATTTGATGAGCAATGGAGCTGATTTCAATAGCGGCGGCAGCTAGGTGAGAGGATAGGCAAGCTGGTGATAGAAAATCCTAGAGTCCCACGCGCTCTCATACCAATGTTGGGTAGCGGAATCAAGAATCAGAAAAAAACACAACTGTGTATATTGCAATACAATACCAACAGTACCAAAACACATGTAAAAAAAGAATATATGAAAGCCCTAGTGTAGGACGAATTGTCATCCGCTAACTTGGACTAACTGTTGTACACTTAGTTTGTGTACTAACTGTCCTATCTGAAAGTGCTAAATACTACTAAACAATACTATAGTACTAAACACTACTAACTGACCTATAAGGCCATACCAAGATAGATATATGCTACAATGACAAATAATTAACCGTTGTTGTTCACGCATTAAGAACATTACTTGGTAGGATCTGGATTCCTGATCAAGACGGATCAGCAAAGCAATTGATATTAGATAGGCATATCAAATTGACATCATTTACACAAAGCTTTAAGTCCATGATCCACTACTAGCCAGGTAAAGAGAACGTAGTTACTACTGCTCTAAGTAGAAAACCAAGTATTAACCACATTACTAATTTAGAAATTCAGCCATGCTAAAAATGAAGAAATCTTACACCTGACTTATTCGATATATGGAATAAATTGGAGTATAACAATTGGAATCCTATGTCAAAATATTCATATAATGACAGATACATGTTTTATAAAAAGAAACTATATGTTACTCGACCCTTTAGACAAATAGTGATGGAAGGAATGCATCAACCACCATATATGGGACATAAGGAAGTGACTACTACTTTACAAGTGATAGCAAGAGAATCCTATTGGCCTACTTTGAAGAAAGATCTGGCAAGACTTGTCAGAGAATAGATCACTTGTGAAAGGCATCAACCACCATGTATGGGACATAGGGGGCGTAAGAGAGAAAAAGGCCTAAATAAAGAAAAAGGGGTAGAAAGTAAGTATGATACCCTCTTGATTTAGAGATACTTTCAAAAAACTATTCTTTAGATAAGTGCAAATATGCTCTAAGCAAAGCACACTCTAATGGATCTCATGTCACTTGTGAGGAGAAGAAGATATCATTCAGATGTGATTGGCATGTAAGTAAAATTCTTCTTTATGCATCTTTAATTTATTCACATTCCATCTTGGAGCTATCATTCGCAAGAATTTAGTAATAATACTGAGTGGATGCTTGAACGGTTCTTTTGGGCTTTTCCAAACCTCATAAGTTCCTATCACTCAACTGAGGTCAATTTAAGAGGGATGTTACGGAAATTAAATCTCCTACATCACTTGCTTGGGATATTAATAATTATACGGAATTATAGTTCTTACATCACTTGCTAGGGAATTATATTACATTATAGTCATGTTGACTATGGCAAAGTATTCTATAGGACTGCACCGGATGTGGGGGGGATTTTAGGGAATGCTTGCTTGGTTTAGTTGGGAACGCCTCATTGGATCTGTGTTTTGCCATGCTAATGGTTGGTATTACGGGTTAAAACTGATGTCACTAGTCTTATTCATGTTGTGCTTGTCGATTGTACATTGAGCGAATTATATTGGGATTAGTTTATTTGAGGATTCGTTCAATTGATTGTTACTAATGTGATTGTGTCTTGAGTACAAGTGATGGAACTAATGCTGAGGATGGAGTTTGTATGAGGGTACCGATTGAGCTGTCACACGGCACATGTTATATGGCCATCGGCACATGTTATGTGGCCATAGGCCAAGTTTTGCATTACTTTGACATTGTATGATACCAGCCTAAGCTACTTCACTTATCTTGTAATTTCTATCAAAGGCGATGGCACTGGTTATTCCACCCAGCCTTACTCTCATGGATCGCAATTTTTCATCCGATACGTCTTTTTGTTTTTCCTAATGCATATCCACAAGACCCACAACTCCCTAGATGGTTCCCTCTGCCACATGTCATCATTTTAGCCCTTTTCTTAGTACACCATTTACCCCTCTCTTGGGGCACATTAAAACCATTTGCCCCTTGGCATTCTTGCACATTTAGGTGCACCTAGGCCTTAGCACACAGAACCACCTAGTCAATGCCATTTCACCCTCACCTAGGACCTTGGCAGTTACTTCTCTTGACCATTTTAATTACGCACCTTAAATATTACAGAAGTCGGTCATCTAAGAGAAAATGCCCACCGATCTTTCCGAGATCATGCTATCTCGGCTAAAGCATAACATTCCTTCCCTCTTCAAGCATCAGCATCCTCAATGATGAGATCTGGGAACACTCTCCGTAACTGGTATACGGATTCCCAGGTAGCTTCCGATAGAGGCTGACCATGCCATGCAACCAACACCGTGGGTATCTTCCGATTTTGTATTTGCATTGTTCCTCGGTCCAGGATTCTTGTTGGTTTGCGTCTTGCATTATTCTCTATCTCCTGAAACAAAACCACACCTTCAGTTAGTGAGTCACTAATATGCAAAAATTTCTTTAAACGAGAAACATGAAACACTGGGTGCACCTTACACCCCGGTGGTAATTCTAATTTATAGGCTACCTTGCCTATTCTTTTTAGAATTAACCACGGCCCACAGTATCGAGGTGATAACTTAGCACACTCTCCTGAAGTCAACGACTTCGAGTGCGAAGGAACTCTAAGAAAAACTTTTTCTCCTTCCTTAAATACTCTTATCGACCGGTTTTCATCCGCATACACCTTGGCTCTATCCATAGCCTGGCGGATGTTAGCTCTCGCAAGTGCTAGCATCTCCCGCATCTGAACTACAAAGTTCGCGGCACTAGGCACTTTCTGAGGTACTCCAACTATAGTTGGATTGGTTGGTCTATAACCATAGTTCAGCTCAAACGGACTGAACCCGGTAGAGGAATGTTTTCTATCATTGTAGGCAAACTCCAACAATGGCAACCACTTGTTCCATGTATGTTGCCTCAATGACACATATGCCCTCAGCATATCCTCTAAAGTCTGGTTGACTCTCTCCGTCTGACCATCCGTCTCAGGATGATCCCCACTACTCATTCCCAACTCAGTCCTCAGTGTCTCCAATACCGCTGTCCAAAAATGACCGGTAAATCTGACATCTCTGTCTAACACTATGGATCTAGGCAATCCATGCAGACGAAATATATGTCTAATAAACAAATCCGCTACTTGCGGGGCACTAACAGACTCCCTAGTCGGAATGAAGTGAGCCATCTTGGTTAGACGATCAACCACCATAAGGATAGAATCATACCCTCCTTGTGTCGTAGGCAACCCTATAATAAAGTCCATGGAAATGCTCTCCCACTTACTTAGTGGTACTTCCAAGGGCTTCACCCGCTCGGCCTTGCTTACTTGACACGAGAAACACCGTGTCACATATTCATGAATATGTTTTTTCATCTTTGGCCAAAAGAAAACTCGCTTCACGAGATCATATGTCTTCTCAACCCCTGGATGTCCCGCACACGGGCTATCATGGCACTGCCGAATGACTCTCTGCCTGAGATCATTCTGACTAGGTACTACAACCTTGCCATTTCTTCTCAGCATACCATCCCTTATGGTATATCTTGCATAAGTTTGGCCTTTTCTGGATGCCAGGTCATCCTTTTCATTTTCCCTGGGTTTTAACACATGAGCCTTAGGCCATAAGCTCTGGACAAACTCGTCGTTCACCTTTTGAGTTTCTCTGATCTCGGTCATTAGAGCACTCTCTAATATCTTGAAACTCAGGTTGTGCATAATGCAAGACAACGCATCAGCTACCTTATTATCTTTTCCTCTTCGGTACCGAATCGTTAAATTAAACTCCTGCATGAGCTCTGCCCACCTAGCTTGGCGGCCCCTCAAGTCAGGCTGTTTACTAAAATGTTTCAGAGCATCATGATCAACATCCACATAAAACTCTGAACCATACAAATAATGCCTCCATGTTTTCAAAGCATGGATGACTGCATACAACTCCAATTCATGAGTTGGCCAATTCCTTTGAGAGGGAGAAAGCTTCTTGCTTTCAAAGGCTACTGGCCTTTCCTCTTGAAGGAGAACTGCTCCCATGACTTTGATCTTTCTGCCTGTCTGGTATTCTACCATGGCTTTGAATTCTTGAAATCTAGAAAACACTTCAGATTTCTATTTCAGAAAGTAGACCCAACAATATCTACTGCAGTCGTCGATGAAAGTCAAGTAGTAAAGTGAACCATCGATGCTGCGGGTCTGGGCATAACCCCATACATCTGTATGTATCAAATCAAGAATACCTCGTGCATGAGAGGTACTTCTGACAAAGTTGGTTTGCTTTTGTTTGCCGAAGCAACATGCTTCAAAAACTTTTCCAAGAAACTGTAGCTTCGGAATCCCAATTGCCATATTCTGATTCCTGAGATCTAACAAGTACTTGAAGTTGACATGACCATATCTCTTGTGCCATTTTGCAGATAGTGGCGTCTGTTGTGGTTGAGCTGACATGGTATGCTTATCTGGTACTGTAGCTAGAGCATAACATTGTATGCTTTGGGCAATATTTTAAGATAAATAAATCAAGCCCAAAGAGACCAAGTAAAAAGCATTTGAATTAGAGACACAAATTCAACTAGAGAAAAAAAGACTCTCAGCTCATTGGACTCGAATGATGAATTCAATTAGAGAGAGAGACTCTCTCTTAGCTCCTTGGAGTAGAAAGATGAAAAAGAGACACTCCCATAGCTCATTGAACTAGAATGATGAATTAAATTCGAGAAGTAGAATGATGAATAGTATATCCTAATTAATTGTAGGAAAGGATAATTTTGGCTCTTCATGCTTTAATTGAGATCTCAAATACTCTAAATGAGGAGGCGTGAGCCACTCATCTAGGGTGGGGAGATTGTACCCAATTGTTGTCACTGTCTCCTTGTGTCTTTGATTCTTTGTTCAAGTGGTGCTTTGTGCGTGAAAGAATTCTTGACTTTTGATTACAAAAATACAGTACATTTACATAGCATGCTGGTTGCACGATCTCCCCTTCCACAAAATCACATGGCATCTCCATGTTTCAAATCTGAGATGGTGCCAACCTATGCTAGAGCTAACATCTCCTTCTTTAGGACTAAGATTTTCATAAAGTACATGGGTTTTCATATGCTTCCTTATGAATGATTTCTTTTTCTACAATGGTGCCAGATCCTTTTTCCCTTAGTGACCACTATCATGAACATTCTGCAGTTCCCTAATCTGTTTTCACCCCCTAAGTGACTTTACCCAATCGCTCTCCCAGTCATCACAAAAGCCATGTAGGATCAGAAGGTTAGACTATCCATAGCCCCTGGTACCACTGATCTACGACTAAGAGAGGAGAAAGAAGATCAAAACCTGAAAAAGCACATGGAAAGGGGGAATAAAGTAAGTGCTATTTGCACAATGCATCCAAGTTAGTAATTTTTAAAAACTATAAGCCCAGAAAATGGAAGGAACCAAAGGCATTACAAGTTTTGTGCATACCCTTTTGTTTCTTAGCTATTTAGTACAACAAGAGCGATGCAACACATCCATAGACAAAGGAATATTTGTTTAACATGATAAACAGTCTTCTTACCCTTTTTAGAAAATCTCGGCCATTTGAATCTGTGTAGAATTCCTTATTGCTTGCCAAATCACTTGACAACTTGGTCACGACTTCTTTCCCATACTCATCACCAATGGGAATAGGACCCACCTACAAATTTAAAACAACATTTCCACATTATAAATGAATACTATCGCTATGCGAACAATGTAATGCTGATCATAGTCAATGTCAAAACAAATAGCTCAGCATCTATCACTGTATCTTTCAATAGACTTGAAAATTATACGACTCATATTACAAAAAAGTATCTCTTAGGTGAAAAATGTAAATCTCGAACAATACTGGCCAGAAGAAAATACAAAATAAAAAATTCAGTGTAGTGCATGAACACTGCATAAATAAATATGGAATGCTATCAGCAGCAACCAGATTACATGTCCTTGAATCCAAGAAACACATTTAAAAATATGGCCTAAAAGAAAGAAAAGGTAGTCTTTCGTATGATTATTAATTATGAATCAAAGTTACTTAAAAAGGGATGGTTTTACGTATGATCCCTTAGTTGTCTGATTTGTTAAACACTCAGATTCAAACCTTTAACCAGCCACCAACAGAAAGAAAAAGACAGCGTGACGGGTGTTTGCCAACAACCTTATGGGGTTTGGCCTAAAGAATGCACCTCTGACATTTCAAATTTGAATACAAAAAATGTTGGCTCATCTTGACAACCTTTACACGGATTTTTCTAGATGATTTTAGTGTGGTAGGGAAAAATTACAAGCACATTGATAATCTAAGACTGTTTTGAGGAGTGTAGATTGTTCCGACTAAGCCTGAAGCTAGCAGCGACATCCGTATTTTCCGTGTACAAAGGTGTTTTGTTAGGCCATATCACTTTCGAAGATGGAATGGCAATTGATCCTCGGCAAGTGGAAGCCATTCAATGCACAAAGGCACCAGGAATATCAAAGAGCTGATGCGGTTTGTTGGTCAAGTGAATTGTGACAATCAGTTTTTGGGATACCTCTTGTACCCCTGCCAGCCACTTACAAAACTCAGAAAGAAAGACACCCCATATGTCTAGATGGAGAAGCAGGACAAGCATTCCAGCTTCTCAAAAAAATGTTGGTCGTGGCCAGATTGGATGCTGGACTTCCATGTGTTTGTCAGATATCGCAATAGGAGCAATCTTGATGCAAACAAAACACAAAGGGTAATATTGTCCAGTGTACTAAGCGAGCCGAACTCTGACACCAGCAGAACAGAATTATTATTTATAGAGCCGGAATGTTTGGGGATGGCGTATGCTCTGAAAAAATTCCAACATTATATGATAGAAAGCTATATTTGTGTTTCAGTGGACCATCAATCTTTACTGTACTTGGTGAATAAGCCCAAGCCCACAGGAAGGCTTGCTTGCTTGGTTTTTACTATTATAGAGATTGGATTACATGGTTATTCATACACCGGGTAATCAACATCTGATTGCAAACTACTTAAAAGCCGATTGAAGGAAATGTACCTGCAGAAGCATATCATATGGTTGACCGGATGCAAGACTGTTTCAGGTGGAATCTTTCCAGGGAATGGGCTTATATGATCAAATGTTGCAGTTCCTTGGTGATGGCATTTTCTTAGAAACAATGACAAAGGATCAAAGAAGGAGGCCCACCCTAAAGAGCAGTGATAGAAGGTGCCCTAAACAAACGTGCAATCGATCGAGTGATCGACAATGTGTTTCAGAACATCAACAGAACATGATATTGCAAGCATCTCATCAGAGTATTTGGGGAGGCCATTTCGCAAGAGAGATAGTTAACTGGTAGGAAGATATTCTAGGCAGCATTGTGGTGGTCCACCGTGATAAAAGATGCTCATATTTTTACAAAACAATGTTGGCTTTTCCAAAGGGAGGGACATCCGATAGATGCAGACAGGATGCCAGGGAATCTGTATTGCCTTTGAAAGCTTTCCAAAAATGGGAAACAGATTTTAATGGTCCATTCAAACCAGTGCCAAGTACACCAGTAACATGTACATTCTAGTGGCACCAGATTATTGTATGGATTGAGGAAGTGGCCCTTAAGGATAATTCAGCTGATAGTGTTGCAAAACTATTGTACCGAAACATAATGACACAGTTTGGATGCCCCATCGAGCTTGTCTAGGATCAGGGTGCATTGTTTTGAACAAGGTGATAAAGACATTGTCTAGAGTGTGAATAAAAAATCCAGAACCTTACCACCTGCAGGCGAAAGCAACAATAAGGTCTTGAAAAGGATTCTGAAGAAGACGAAAACAAGAAGGGCTGGGATACAAAGTTGGATTCAGCTTTGTGGGCATTTCGAACAGCTTTTACAGTAACTATCGGGATGACTCCATTCAGAATGGTATAAGGTTTGGAAGTTCTAGAGCCAATGGAATTTATAGCACCTAGTTTAAGCATTGCAGCAGCAAAGCTTAGTCCAAAAGAGTCGGTGAAGTTAAGAAGAAACAACCTCTTACAATTGGAAGAGGACCACATACTCAGTCCGTATATAGCCCATACGATTCAGAAAGGAGAAACGCATGGGTGAACCAAAATACCAAATTTAAAATCTTCCAAGAAGGTGATCTAGTGTTACTGTACAATTCCAGGTTGGGAAGATTTCCGGCCGGGGAACTCAAACTCCAATATGATGCCCATCTTGAGTCATTCAGTACCTCGGACAGGGTATGTTCCATATTTTGAATATTCATGGAAATATTTTTGAGAAACCAGTGAACACGTTCTGCTGTCTGAAGCTGTACAAGGGACAATGGTCAGGGATGTACCAGCCATCTGTGGTGGTCGGGAATATGAGTGTGATTAGATGTGACTGTTAGTATGAAAGATTGTTCACAAGTGCAACCGAGTTTTGACTGAATGTTTCAGCTTGCATGCCTTTCCGCTCAATTATCTTCTCCCCCATTGGCAAGAGCTTGGCATTCTTTGAGCTTAGATTCTCAAGCAAAGTGCATCATATTTGGTCTATGGTTGATTGTGTTGCGAGGTACCTTCAAGATGTAACCTCCATCGTCAACCCCTACAGACGAAAGTACAACAAGCACTTCCTGCATCTCCGGTCTCTCTCTGATCCCAGAACTCACTCTGCACATATGGACAAGCGTAAAGTGACGTTCTCCGTTCACAAAAGTCCACACAAATGCACCAAGGATCAATGAAGCGATGACAAAAACACGGCAGAATTTATTCAACACCCTGTCAAAGAGGTTGGCTCGTGATTCCTCTATTACATTTCAGGGCTTCAAATTGACAATCGCAGGAAAGATCGTCTGGCTTCGAAGGATCGGCCTATATGATTATAATTTTTTGCATTGTTGGTGATGGGCATTCAGCAAAAATGCAGCTGCACGGTGATAACAAAAAGAGAGGGGAATGGCTGAATTGCCCTCAAGCAAGCCCTCAAGCAATCATAGCATGACTCAAGTATGACCAAGCTTCTTCACTCCCAAAAACAAAATGGCCTGCTCTGATTCAACCTTCACACAGAGAAGCCCATAGGCATAGAAGACAACCTTCATCTTCTTTCAAACTTGGACAATTTTCACAATTACCAAATATAACTTCGAGTTGAAAATGAGAAGAGACACCAACGGCATCAGTAACACAGTGTGGCGCTCATCTAGATGGAGCGTATGCGCAGGTATCTAGAAAAAGTAGACAACGAAGCAATCTCTCACACAACTCAACTGGAACGCAATCACACAACCCCAAAGACATAATCCTTTGGAAAACAGCCCGAAACTCAAATTCTCAATCAGCCCATCCCTCCTAGCCGATGGCGTACCCCACCAAGAAAGTTATGACTACGCAATCCCTCTCAACACAGTTGCACGTAGAAGTAGACGTCTGACGCACAACCAGCGTCCAAGCCAAGGCCTCCATACAACCTGTGGTAATCAGCCCTTCACAGAAGCATCGACCTCACAACAGCCCATGCAAAAGCTCACACATGACAAGACTCTCAACAAACACGAGAAGCTGGAAAGTATTTGTGCTCAGTGCAAAGCAACATCATGGCTGCTAGAAATTTGCATTGATAACCATTCACGCTCACGTAAATCCATCAACCCACAACAATCCTCCATGAGTTTGGAAGCAACGTACGGACAGATTTGTGACTTCGGCACCTAGCGTAAAAGACTCCATACGAACAACCCATACTCCAAGTCAGCTAACACAACGACCAGCTTCGGAAAGCACATCCGCATGTAACTAAAACATCCCCATGAAGTAATGAAGATGGTCTTCACTTGGTCTTCTGGAGCAATAGCAATCTGAAAATAGCCAGAATAACCATCACATAAGCTATACATCTCATGGCCAGCTATTCTATGCAAAATATCATCTATATGTGGTAAAGGATAATGATTCCTTTTGGTAACAGCATTCAAGGGCTTGTAGTCCACACACACCCTCCATTTTCCATCTTTCTTTGGCACTATTACCACTGGGGTGGCCCAATCTGAATGAACCACTAGATAAATGATATTAGCCTTGAGTAGTTTGACAATCTTCTCTCTCAACACCCCTGTCTGCTCAGGACTCAACCTCCTCATTTTCTGAAATATGGGTTTAGCATTCTCCTTCAATTCAATCCTCAATGACCTCCCCTTGAATCCTCTTATCTCCTCATCTGATGTGATAAACAAATTAGGATACTTCCAGAGCATCTCACAATATTCTTCCTTCTCCTCTGCAGACAGATCAGGGCTCAATGTCTGCTCAATCAATTCCTGGGTGGACTCATGAGGGTTCTTGGGCTGCATAAACCTGTTTATCATCTCATACTGGTCCTCTTCTTCCTCGATTACAGCAGCTGCCTCTTGATCCAATTGCAAATCTTTCACACCACCAATGAATGCCTCTTCAGCCTCATCACTTCCTAAAGTTAAACTGCTCTCCACTTCACTGGATGTTTCACTTTCCTCTTCCCCGTTTTCTGCATCTGAATTTTCTGCATGACTAACCATATCAAAGCTCATCTTTTTACCAGAAGAAGCATGCACAGTGATGACTCCATTACCCCAATTCTGAATTGTTCCCACTTTTCTTAGTCACAGTCTCCCCAAAATCAAAGGATAGGCTCCCAAACCAGCAGGCATAGGATGACAGTCAACCTTACAATGCACATTAAAAACTTCAACATCCAGCCCCATCACAATTCCCAAGCTCTTTACCTTCGCATGGTTGGCCATTCGAATACGGAAACTTGAGGGAGAAGATATCTTTAAGCCCAGCTTCTCAACACAAGACTGAGTGATGACACAAATAAAATGTCAGGAAGTTCAGAATAGACATTACCTTTCCAGCTTCCTTCTGAGCATTCTTTTTTCCAAGATTCACTGCACACCGCCACTCCTTCTTTAGCTTGGGACAAAGACCAATCATCTGCCCAAAAGTAATATCTGGCTTCCTCCTAGAAAGATCCTCCACCAAATCATACTCTCCTTGCTGTCTACCAATAGGATAATCCAGAGTCTTGTATTTCCTCCTTGGCTTCTTGGTCTTTTTCCTCTGATAGGTAATGACATCCTCAGCATGCTTACCCTTCTTTGTACTTGGCCCTGCTTCTTCATCACAGTTTCTCTTTCCTAAAGGCATGATTGTCACATCATCCTATTCCAGCCCAAGTAGATTCACAATCTTTCCCTTGCCTTTCTCCTAACAGTTCCACTTGCACTTGGCTGGCCTGCATCTTTCACTTCCACACTATGGTCATTAGCACGATTATTTAATCCAGATGGCAATGTGTACACATCCCCACCCATACGAGGAGGATTATCATGATGAGAGCTGTAGTGACCCCAATAACCACAATTAAAACACTGCACATTAAGAGCAAACATACCTCGGACACTGCCTGCCTGCCATGCACTAGAAGAAGTCATACCTCCTGATCCTCGACCACTTGGAGCTCTGCCTCGTCCTCTACCACCCATCAAGTTGAGACTAATATTCTTAATGAGTTCAGACATCTCATGGATCTCATCTTTAATAAACTCCTCCTTCTTGGGCTCTGACCATGATGGCCCTTCTACCACATAAGGGGTAGCTTCAGGTGTACTCTTCACCATAGACATCTCAAAACTCAATTGAGTCATCCTCCTTTGCTCCTGCTCCTTCTCTCTGGCTACTCTGATTGCATCTTCATAGGTAGACAGCTCCTTACAATCCACCTTTCCACGAATGTCAAACTTCAGTCAAGCTATAAAATGACCTTCTTAATCACACGAGGGACCTCTGGCAACAAGGCAGATTGCCATTTATTCCACATCACAGTAAATCTGCCCAGTATTCATCCACTGACTGAATGGGCTTCTGCTACAAGGCACACAGCTCTCTCCACAAACCATCAGCATCCCTAGTGCAAGCAAACTGGCAACAAAGGCAGCCCTCACCTCAGTTTAGCTCGGGTTCCTTTCAACACACTGCCCATCACGAAAATTAGAAACAAAATTCTGCAACCATGTACGTGCCTCTCCCACAACACAGAAGGACAATATCTGTACGAGCAGCTCAGGGGCATTTCTATCCTTAATCAATGCTGTGAACTCCAGAATTTCAATGAAATTTCTGAGTCCTCATTAGGCAAACCATCAAAACGAGCAAGATTGAGCCATGCTTCCTGGGTCTTCTTGTTTCACGCTCACGCAAATCCCAATTCAAGACACAATGTCCCCAGAAGGATCGCCAAAACAGATGATAACAAAAAGAGAGGGGAATGGCTGGATTGCCCTCAAGCAATCATAGCATGACTCAAGTATAGCCAAGCTTCTTCACTTTTTTTTAAAAAAGTATGCTCTCAATCAATCTTCACACAAACAAGCCCACAGGCATGGAAGACAACCTTCATCTTCTTTCAAACTCAGACAAACTGCACAATTACCAAATATAACATCGAGTTGAAAACGAGAAGAGACACCAAGGGCATCAGTAACACAGGGTGGTGCTCATATATGGAGCGCATGCCCAAGTATCCAGAACAAAGTAGACAACGAAGCAATCTTTCACACAACTCAACTGGAACGCAATCACACAACCCAAAGACATATAATCCTTTGGAAAACAACCTGAATCTCAAAATCTCAATCAGTCCATTCCTCCTAGGTGATGACGTACCCCACCAAGAAAGTTACAACTGCTCAATTCCTCTCAAAGAAGTTGCACACAGAAGTAGACGTGACGCACAACCAGCCTCCAAGGCAAGGCCCCCGTACAACCTGTGGTAATCACCCCTTCACAGAAGCATCGACCTCATAACAGCCCATGCAAAAGCTCACACATGACCAGACTCTCAACACACACAAGAAGCTGAAAAGCAATAGTGCTCAGCGCAAAGCAACGTCATGTGGCTACTGGAAATTTGCATCGATGACCATTCACGCTCATGTAAATCCATCAACCCACAACAATCCTCCATGAGCCTGGAAGCACGTACGGACAGATTTGTGACTTCGAAACCTAGCGTAAAAGACTCCGTACAAACAACCCATACTCCAAGTCAGCTAACACAACGACCAGCTTCGGAATCACAAACAGATGCTAACACCCGACAGCCCACAACCCATACGGAATGCTTGCTTCATCCGTCAACACTCACGCCAAGCGATAGATTCCAGCTCGTTCTCCTCAGCCCATGATCCATTGTTAAAATTCTCCAGCCAATGCATTCTTCACGAGTCAATGCCAACTTGTCATCCAGAAGCTTGAAGTTGGAAATCACGTAGCCACCATGCATGCAACAGGCACATTGCCTCATTTCCAGATTTTCTGGCCACGTAATCAGATCCACTTTTACCACTCTTCCATTCCCTTCTCAAAGTCCTAGGCCAAAAAACGATGGAGATGATGATCCATTTGTTTCCTAAGCATGTTGTATTTGGATACTCTACCCTAGGGATGTTTCCCAAAAATGAATGCAATAAATCATATGTGTTGAATCAATAAAGGTTCTCTGCCTGTCCTCCTAAAACGATGTATGGGTTTTCTATGGTGTGTGGCTCCATGTCCCTCATTAGTCCGTGGAGCCAAGAGGGGGATGTACTGTGAGATCCATGTATTGGATTTGATAGGTCTATTTATCAGGCCTGGCATGTGAGTTCCAGGATGTTGGTGCATTGGTCTTCTAGACCTCTGAGTTGGTCATGCATCCATGCATGATGAGCCTCTGAGCCATGCTAGGTGAGCCTCTGAGTCTATACTATGCTCACTAGCCTCTGATCCATGCTCACTTGCCTCTGAGTTAGCATGGAAGCCATGTCTAGTTCTAGACTCATTGCACAATCCGATGACCGTAATTGTCATGTTCCATTCTTGGTTCCATTCCAATAGTCACTCATCTTTCCTCCATGGGGGGTGTTAGGAAATGGAGTCAAGTTGAGTCAGCTTTGGTGTGTTCTAGTGAGTCCTAGTGTGAGTTTTATAGTACTAGGCATCTAGGAGTGCCACGTGTCATTTTGGGAGTTATCCCATACACATTTGGTACTTTGTGTGTGTGTGTGTATGTGTGCCTATCCTGTAAACTCATTGTACTTGTCACTTGTCAAATCACTCAACTCATTCAAGTACAAGCTACTTTGGTCTACATGTGAGTATTTATTCATTTCATTTCCTTTCCATTTTATTATGTTTGCTATCTTTCCTTTCCATTCCTAGTATTAGCTTGCTTCTCTCCCTACCACTATGTTCCTTCATATGATATATCTGTTTCTGGTCTATTTCGGATGCTTTTCGTATTGTTTTGAAGTATCTGCCAATGCACATTTCTTGTATCTAGCGATATAGGTAGTTGTTTTGAAATTCTCAATTGGGAATATTGTTCAAAATGTGTTTCTTTTTCTATTCTAAGATCTCTATTCATAATCCTGTAGCGTATTGTACTCTGTTAACACCTACATGTTGGTGAATGTAGGACATGTTTAGTTTCCCCAATGCCCTTTTTTTAAAAGGTTCTCCTGGGTTGGACCACCGTTAACCAACTCCATAGAATATCATTCCTGGGTTGGCCTCCGCCAACAAACTCTAGAGACCTCACCCCGTAGTTACAACTCGGGTGGGCATTGAGTCCCCGACCCAACCATCATCAATGGTATCTGAAATTACAGGAAAACTTTTAAAAAACAAAATTAAAGAAATTGTTACAAGAAGGATACTTGTTCAGAGTCATGACAATCTCCGCCATTATTATAAAAAGCATAATTATTTCCAATGCTAGCATAATATGTCATCATTACATTAGTTTTAGATTGAGAGTCTTGGGCTTCGATTTGCATTCCCTAATAAGTGCTTTCCCTTTCGTATAAACAGCCCATTTGCCCTCCTTCGTCGCTTTCTTCACTTGGTGGATTCCATGGCTCTTTTAAGTTGGTTCAAAGTGAGGTCCTTGGAGAGAGAAAGAAAGAAAGAAATACTTGCAGAAGGCCATAAAGACTTGTAGAAAAACTACTGAAGACTGTGTATCCTAGGAAAAGAGGATGCGTACATATACACTACTGAAGAAAGTGTATATCCTAGCGCATATACACTATTGAAGATAGTGTATCCTAGGGATGGAGGATGACATTTTAAAGGCATCCTTGAGAAGAGGTAATGTGAACCAAAATAGTTTTTTTTTTCAAAAAGATTACTTCATTAAGCATGAATGAAAACCGCAATAGTGAACCAAAATAGTTTAACTCATTCTATTCTCAAAATTACCATGATTAACATTACCCCCTATTATTGACATAAAGCCATGCCATGAAGACCTTTCTTTGTAGTTAAAGGAAATAGAGAGGTTTGATAGTGTACCGTAAATTCAACCTCTGCATACTCAGCATCCTTGTTGACCCTCACTACCTGCACAGAATGAAGTGAAAATTAGGTTATTGTAGCTCAGTTTGGATATATTGCAACAAAACTAATCCTCCAATTGGACATAACACCCCCTAACAAAAAAAGAAAAGAAAAGAATAATAATAAATAAAAAGGAAAAACCTTTTCCCAAGCTCAAATGGACCCATTGCACAGCATCTCCCACCCCAATAATTTCTTACTCCACATATCATGACATACGCTTTGACCGTGATCACTCACCTATTTACTTGCGCTGTCTGTACATACTTATATTGACTTCATACCCCTATTAGAGGATCGTGCCACCATGATCACCCGCTCACTACGCAAGGTTGCGCTTCACACTTTCCCTCACACCACTCGCTCCACCCGCCCACCACCATCTGGGGCTGTACCTTGTAATAGCTAGTACGATGATGAGTGTAGGCTTTATGCCGTTAGCTCAGATTCACAGCTAAAAACAATCTTCAAAGCAAACCAGAGACGCTACGCAAGTATCGTCGACTGGTACGTAGGAAGAAACTAGATTTCGTTCACCAGAACGAGAAGGAACTACTTAACATTTTGTTTAGTAACAATTCTAAGGACTTTTGGTGGACATTTCTAGAGGGATGGTCCCCCTCACCTCTCACTAACACCCAGGTCTGGCATAATTATGCACGCACACTATATGACATCCCAAATCAGGCAGTTGTTGACCTCTCACATATACCATGCCCCACTTCTTGCACGCTCTTCACTAAGGGGGGGTGAAGGATGCCATAATGAAACTTCATAATGGCCGAGCGAAGAATCATCAAGGGCTATGCACTGAGTTCATTGCATACGGGATTAATCTCCTAGCCCCGATCTTAGCAAAGCTCTTTAATGAAGTGGTTTGCTTGGGGTTTCCATGCACCTGGACCATTAACACTATCTCACCCATCCACAAGGCAGGGGATCCCATGAGCCCGGAGAATTATAGGACCATTATGATTGGACATGTTATGTCAAAGATTTATGCATCAGTGCTTGATTCCGAGTTCAGTCGATTCGTAGAGTGTCGAGGACTTAGAGCAACAAGACAGGCTCGATCCTGGGAGGTAGTCAAAAAGCCGAGCAGCTTGAAGCGAGCCAATAAAAAAGGCGAGCCGCTAGAAGTGAGTCAAGACCAAGTTGCCCTAGCTAATAGTGAACTATTTAAGTCCTCCATCATCGAGGACCAATACATCCTCAGTTCTTTTTCTCGGGTATCATTTCTTCCTCACATTTTGTGTTACTGCTTCGGAATGATCCAAAAACCATTTGTACTCCATTTCAATGATATTTTCTTTGGTCCCTTAATCGAATTGAGGAAGGAAGACATCTATTAGTGAACAATGTTGTTTATGTTTATCTTGTGTGCTACATAGGGCTATGACATCAACTACCTTGGACTGTAGTTGGTCGATGCATTTTCAAGTTTCCTGCTTCTCTCTACTCCTTGCACTAGTAACTTCTTAATTTGGAGAATGCTCTTTGCACTAGTAACTTCAAGTTTCCCGCTTCTCTCTACTCCTTGCACTAGTAACTTCTCAGTTGGGAGCATAGTTACCAGCCGAAACGGAAACGGAAGAAACGGAGTTTCCGGGCCCCGCCGAAATGGAAACGGAAGAAACGGCAATATGATACAATTTATGTATAAAAATTTATTTTTTATACATAATATAATTATCAATAGAGTGCAAATCATACATAATACAAATTACAATTATCTATACTTGAAGGCTGAAGCTTCAGGCTTCAGCCTTCAAGCATCAATGCATCATTCATGATTCATGCCTCTATGATTCTAAATTCTTGAATGATGCTTCAATAATCTGAAATCAACATGTATCATGAGTCATGACTAACAAGTTTGGCATTACAAGAATCTGAAATTTAGAAGTTTGAAGTACTTAAAAGTTTAAACTTAGCACACAAGTTGAAACTTGAAACTTGAAAGTATTCAATGTCCAGACTCCATAGATGATCATGATTCATGGTCCACAAATTTCATGATCATGATTCATGACTCATGACTCATGAGTCATGCAAGACTCAAAATAAAAGCACTCATGGATGATATAAAAAAAAGCAGCAGGACTACTGATCATCTGCATCATCCATGGACTCCTCGTCATCGTCATCCTCTGCGTCCTCAGATAAGTTCGAGGCATCTGTGTCACTGTCTGAAGAAGAATCATCAACATCAGGATCAGGACCATCGGGTGCAACTGAAGTACTAGCACCATCTCCAGATGGTTGAGTGTATGATCGTGTGTGGTGTGCTGGTGCTGACAGCTCCTCATACAACATGGTGTATATGTCCAGCTCCTCCCGTGGGATATCTGGTATGACCTCCATCTTCTCCACGTCCACCTTGTCTACATTCAATTGGCGAGGTTCGGGGCAGCCGGCGGTGAACTCAAGGAGACGGAGGTTGCAATGACAAAACACCAACCGCTACAATTGAGCCGTGCTCAATCTGTTCCTCTTCTTTGTGTGAAAGAGGGCCCAAGTGCTCCAGTTCCTCTCACAAGGACCGGAACTGCAGTCCTGTGAGAGAACACGTATAGCAAGGCGTTTCTGCCATAAGCCAATTAAGCCGAGATAAGTATCAGGAACTTGATAACTTTAAACATATTTGTAGTAGATAAAACTTCAAATTACTTAACGACTAAGCTCCAACTAGTGGCGTTGGAACTTGTCTCTTAGACTCTTACCAAAGTAGGAGTAAAGTTGCCATATTTCTCCCACCAGGAGACAGGTTGCAACTGTGTCTCTCAGAGCCTAGCCGTAGGTCGACCAAAGGAGAGGCTGTGATTGCGGAACAATAGAAGTTCATCCTCTAGTCTTCGTTGCATCTCCAAGTCACCACCCGTCCAATTTTGTAGATACTGTTGCATCCCCTCCTCCAACTCGTCATTCTCATATTGCTCTTGACTGCGCCAGAGCGGATGCAATACATGTGCCACCGCATGGATTGGGCGGTGGAACCAATTCCACCACTTATTCCATATAGCACGGATGGACTCAACCCTAAATCATGCCACAAGAAATTAGAATGCATTATGCATGCAAAATTCATAGACTATAGATAATAGTACAAAAATTCCAGGCTTCATGATAACAAATTGCCATTTAGTAACTGCAATAATTATACATATTACAAAAGTAAAAAGTCTTACTTATCAGGCGATAGGGAAGTGTTTCTGTTGAGGGCCTCTCCAATCTTGTCCATAAACTCGTACAAGAGCCCTAATGTGCTTCCCTCCATGTCTGTGACGCGAAGCACTGTGTAGATAGGATTAATCGATTTGATTAATGCCTCTGCCTGATTCCACCAAGACTCATCCATGATCATGCGAAAAAATTTGATAGACTTTGCTTGGCCTCTATCATCCCAATCTCCCCACTCCCGAGACACAACCGTGCGCAACAAGCCCTGGCGCACTCGCACAAGCCTCTCCACCACTATGAACATGTAAGCAAACCTTGTGGTTGGAGGTTTCAATAGCTCAAGGTCACTGTAAGCCCGATAGATGCTGAGGACTTTGGGTCTCTTCGTGACAAACTTCACGATACTGCGGGCTGTGGAGAAGATGGCATCAATCCAAGGTATCTTCCCTAGGTCCTCGATCAAAAGATCAAGGCAATGTGAGGCACATGGTGTCCACACAATCTTAGGGAACTCATCTTCTAACATGGCACCCATTGACACACAATTGCTGCCATTATCTGTCACCACCTGCACCACATACTCAACACCTATCTCCATAATGGCTGCCCGTAAATGCTCTGCAGTGGAAGCGTCTATGGCTCTCAAGAACATGGTTCCCTTGCAAGAAGACACTAAAATATTGTACACATTCCTCTTGCGTGCATCTGACCATCCATCGCATAAGAGTGTGCATCCATATTTTTTCCAAGTCTCTTTCAAGGGCTTTATTTGGTCTTCCACACATTCCCTCTCTCTTCTTAGCTCTCTTGTCCGCAAGGCCTCATATGTAGGCCCTTCCCATTCATACCCAATGCGGCTTACGGCTCTCATGGCCTTCCTCCATCGTGTAGTCTTCGCCACATGAAAGGGTATTGCACATTGTATGAAGAGCTTTGTGAGCTCACTAGTGGCCTCCTTCACTGCTTGCTTTTGCAAGCGTGCTTGAATGCTAGACCTTTGCAGTGATCCTCTTTTCCCCGCACTAGCATCCACACTAATTGATCCATGTGGCAAGGGTGTTCTTGTGGCACTAGGACCCGCGCTCGATGTAGTTGATGCCCCTCTACTTCTCTTTGCAGAACCCAATGTGCTGGCATCATCCAATGGCTCAGTGTCAGCAGCCTCTTCTTCATCTTGCAACCCTTGTCCTCCACTTTTTGCAGCCAAGGCTGCCATACGCGCACGCTTCCATTCTGTTAGGCCACCTTTCACTGCAGTAGGCACGAACTCACAAGGTCCTACATCCTTGCAGGGAACACCTGCTAGATGGTCTTTCACCCGTGTGACAGACCCCGTCTTGCTTATGCCGCAATAGTTGCATCTCCACTTCTTGGACCCACCGCCTCCTTTATAACTATCCAGGAGGGAGACATGGACCCAATAAGCATCTCTCGGCATTGAGGAGGATGGAGAGGTGAGAAGGAGGATGGAGAGGTCACAAGTGACTCGTGAGAAAGGATGGGAGGTAGACCGTAGGAGGAGGATGGAGAGATAGAGGTAAAAGAGGATGGAGAGGATGGAGAGGTAGAAGTGAAGGAGAATGGAGAGGAGGAGGATGGAGAGGTAGAAGGTAAGATTAAAGAGAGGATGGAGAGAAGAAGGATGGAGGGATGGAGTCAGGAGAGCAGGCTGCCAAGCTGCAGGCTGCAGCTTGCAGGATGGAGAAGATGGAGCAAAGGATGAAGAGGATGGAGAGAGCTCAGAGAAGGATGGAGGTGAGGGTAGGTCCAAGAGCAAAGGATGGGATGGAGAGAGCTTGAAGAAGGTGGAGAGAGGAGGAAGGATGCACAAAGGATGCGGGAGGCGGCGAAAGACGAAGGTGGCGAAACTTCGAAAGAAATCCCGTTTTTAGGGTTTCTGAAAAAACAGAAAATACGAAACGCCGTTCCTTGACGAAACGGCGTTTCCGTTTCGGCCCACGAAACACGCGTTTCGTGCAACTATGGTTGGGAGCATGCTCTTTGTACGCTTTTGGACAATGTTGTTTATGTTTATCTTGTGTGCTACATAGGGCTATGGCATCAACTACCTTGGACTGTAGTTGGGAGCATGCTCTTTGCACGCTTTTGGACAATGTTGTTTATGTTTATCTTGTGTGCTACATAGGGCTATGGCATCAACTACCTTCTCTCTACTCCTTGCACTAGTAACTTCTCAGTTGGGAGCATGCTCTTTGCACGCTTTTGAACAATGTTGTTTATGTTTATCTTGTGTGCTACATAGGGCTATGAAATCAACTACCTTCTCTCTACTCCTTGCACTAGTAACTTCTCAGTTGGGAGCATGCTCTTTGCACGCTTTTGAACAATGTTGTTTATGTTTATCTTGTGTGCTACATAGGGCTATGGCATCAACTACCTTGGACTGTAGTTGGTCGATGCATTTTCAAGTTTCCTGCTTCTCTCTACTCCTTGCACTAGTAACTTCTTAATTTGAAGAATGCTCTTTGCACTAGTAACTTCAAGTTTCCCGCTTCTCTCTACTCCTTGCACTAGTAACTTCTCAGTTGGGAGCATGCTCTTTGCACGCTTTTGGACCATGTGTCTACACATAGTCCAAAAAAAAAGAATAAAATAGTTCACAGTGTATGATTTGGGGATTAGTACGAGGTTTTTAAAAATGCATAATTATGGGGGTGTAGCATTTGTGACCCCTAAAAATTTAAATAGGAGTTTTTCTTACTTTAGTTTATAAGATTTATAGGTTTTTGAATTTATATTTAGAGATAAAAGTAAGTGTGTGTGTGTGTGCATTTGAAAGCTATAAGTTTTCAAAGTTCCCTTGCACAAGATGGTCACATATAGCGACTACATTCATTTGCATGTGACCACATATAACAAATATCAATCACATCTAGACAACATTATGTGCTTCCTCACTCTACATGGGGGATGATCTATAATTTAAATTTATCCTTCCGTTATACTTCTCCATTTGACTTGCCATGTCAATGATGATGTAGTTTTGGGCAATGTTTTTTCTTAAATCAGGCCACAAATGCATTCAGACTGCCCCAAAACCCCCCAAAATATTTAACAAAAAGTTGGTGCATGTTTTTTATATTTTTACATCACCAATGCATTTGGAGTGCCCCAACACCCTTGAAACGACTTTTGAATCACCAAACCTAGACTCCGGATGAGAGAGAGATGACATGCTTAAAAGATGCCTAAAGGTCCACAAAAGGACTGCGTGTTAACACGTGGTCCTTTTGTTAACACACAATCCTTTCGTGGCATGTTTAAGCCATTATTTTAAGTGGAGGATGAGCATGCCAAATCATGCTTAAAACATTCTTAAAGGTCCATCAAAGGACCGCGTGTTAACACGCACTCCATTTGTGGATGTTTAGGCATCTTTAAGCATACCATTTCTCTCTCATCTGGAGTCCAATTTTGGTGATTCAAAAGTCATTTTGGGGGTTTTCGGGCCTTCTGGACGCATTGGGGATGTCAAAATTCACAAATTCTGCACCAATTTTTCGTTACATGTTTTGGGAGGTCTTCTGCATTGACATTCGAGCAATTGACTTCCTCGAATTTCATCACTCAATTTTCCTGCTTGGCTCGGATTTCACGGCTCGCTCTTGGCTCGCTTTTTGGTAATCCTCGGATTCCGGCGGGATCATGGGACCATGGATCACATTCTCACGTTGAGGTGTATCATCGAGGAGGCGAGGGCATGGAAGCAAAGGGTTTACTGTTGCTTTGTGGACTTCCGCAAAGCATTTGATATGGTCCTGACAGCCCGTCTCCTCCGGCACCTCCAGGATTTGGGTTATGGCCAGGAGATCATTCGGGCTGTCATGGCACTTTACGAGAGAGTCTCAAGCAGAGTCCGAGCAGGGTTGGGGTGGACAAATGAGATCATGAGCACTATTGGGGTCAAACAAGGGTGTCCTTTATCACCTACCCTGTTTGGCCTCTACATTGACGAGCTCGAGACAGTGATGCAGACACAGGGGGGGATGGACGCTCTCTTGCTAACACTTTGATCCAGATATTACTATATGCAGATGACGTGGCACTTTTGTATCCCTCAACAGAGGGGCTCTTAAGACACCTTGATGCAGTATACTCCTTTTGTAAGTTCTCACGATTTGAAGATCAACCTTGGTAAAACTAAGGTTATGGTCTTCAACACATCTCGAGTTGTCATCATGTAGCAAGAGCAGTTCATGTTTGATAAATCACTTGTTGAGATAGTTTCATCATACACGTATCTGGGGGTTGTCTTCTCCAGACCCATCTTCACTATGAGACCCGCAATGCAGGCCCGCATGGGTAAGGCTACGCTTCATTGGCCACACTAGAGAGACAGTGCTTCCGCTCGCACTTTCAGAATCCACGGACCAAGGGGTTGCTCTTTGACTCCCTAGTCCGCCCAGAGGGGATGCATGGGAGCCCTTGTTGGGGGCCAGACTTGTCGGATACAGAGTGGGCTCGTGTGGAACAGGGTTCTCATGCTATCGCGAATGAGTCGCGGTAAGCCGTCAATTCCTCACCAGATCATTCAATCTCAGTTTGGGTCATCCCCATTACAGCTAGATGCTGCATTTCAGGTCATCACGTATCAAGGAGTACAGGGATTACACTTCTGGGCGCAGCAGACTACCTTGGCTGGCTTTGTCTTCCTCTATGGCACTTTCAGCAGGGGGGGACCAAAGATGCTGGTATGCACGCGATGAGAGATGGTTTGAGCGACTAGGGCTCCACATGGATAGACTCCCTCCCTTCCAGTACAGTATGGATGCTCCGTTTTCTCCCCTTCTATCACACGAGGTCAACCAGGTAATCTGTGAGAATCTGTTGCAGCTACATACATCCCGGACCTGGTTGGGACCGAGCGAGTTGCCAGTGAAGCTCAGCTTCTATAGAGATCACTGCTTGTGCATCTAAGAGGAGGGTTTCATCGACCCACCAGGATATACACAGATCCACCTACCCCACTCAATGAGGATCTCTATTGGGAAGTTCCGGGTCTCTTCACATAGACTTCGTATTGAGAGCGGCAGAGCAGAGGCCAAGGAGAGGCGCATATGCACATTATGTGACATACAAGAGGTTGAGACGAAGGAGCACTTCATCTTCAGGTGCCCTGTTTGCTATGAGATCCGAGGGCATTTCTACAGCCTCTTCAGAGATAGTTTTGGGGTTTTATCCCGGTTTCTCTCCAGGGAGGAGCATTTCCTATGTGTCTTCCGAGTCTATTATGAGATCCAGGGACGATATCACTGCCTCTTTCAGGAGGGGCATGGCTTTGATCCACTCACACAACTGATACATTTTCACGATGAGGTCTGTGTTGGGCTGGGGAAATCTTCCAGGCAGAGGGTGAGGATATACACCTTGTTGAGGGTAAGCATCTAAGGAAGAACCATACATTTGAGGTGGAGGCAGTGGATACATCCATGATGGGGGGTGGGGGTATTGGGCCCCCTAGGTTGTTGTTGCAAGAATTGAGGGGGTTGCGGAGGGACAACCATCTTCTTTGAAGCGGGGTCATAGGCAGACTAAACTTTATCAAACTTTTGAGCAATCTCTTGTGCTAGCACCATGGTCTCTGGATTCTCCCATTTAAGCATGAGGCGGAATTCATCACTTGCTCCTGCTACAAGGTAGCCCAGCACATGCGGAGTCATATGCGGAGTCATTCTAGCTCGAAATCCGATGTTGTCCTCCTATGTGGCAATTAAACGGTCCAGGAGTGTGGCCGCTCGATCTACATATACTTGGCAAGGGTCCTAGCGTAACCTTTGCTTCAGCCCACTGAGGCTTGTATGAGTTCGCTTTTCGTGCGTTTTGTCCCATAGGCCCGCAAGGTCTCCCGTGGACGTTAATATATCCTTCTTTCTTTCTCTCTCTCTCTCTCTCTCTCTCACCAAGAATATTGCAGGGAGGGAATGGTGAGCCTTTTCAGATCACAATTGAGACCACTCATATCTATGGTTTGGAGAGAGGAGCATGCACGACACATGTGGATACGAGTTCGGATCCCAGATGCTCGGCCTAACTTCTCAAATGATGACAGAGACCCACACATAGTCCCAGAACTAGATGCAACTAAGCAATAGTAAGGCATTCTGCAGATGCCCCACAAGTGACAGGATATGGACGACATTTGCTTGCAATCCACGACCTGATCATCTTTAATATCAGAGGGGAAGCCACCTATTCCCATCTTTGACCCAAATGTGTGGCACACGTATGCATGCTCCCTCTATGATTCCCAGATGCAGACACCGTCGGATATGTCTCCACGCCTAGGCCCACCACTTGTCATCTGTTCACCACACAGAATGTACAGGCTACACTTCGCCGTCTACACAAGAGCTAGAGACACGCCAAGCCCGTAGGCCCACTGAGGCAAAGATCACACTAGGGGACCTCCACTCCTTGTTCACTAGACCAGGGGACTAGCCCACACAAAGTGACGGTAGCACTTGGTTCGTTGCAAGGCTATAGCCAGGAGACCACGGTGGATCACACGTGTTGATAGTCGCCAACAACCTATCACAGGCTATAGGCCACCACACCTGTTGATAGTCGCCAATAACCTATCACATGCTATACGCCACCACACGTGTTGATAGTCGCCAACAACCTATCACACGTTATATGCCACCACATCAGCTTTGTACATAGACACCCCCCTCTAGAGGTTGATGCCCCTACTTGCTCCCACTCTGAGAGCCCAAAGAGTTCCCACTATGTTTAGGACTTTGGGTTTTAATTTATACTCGTCATGGGTGTTGATGCCCACTTAGTGGCTCCACCCTCAGCTCATTGTATTAGAGTTTCTTTATTAGTCTCATAGACCCTTTGGTCTTCTGAAGACTTTTAATTAAATCTCTCTCTCTCTCTCTCTTTCAATGAGTCTGTTTGTATAGGCCTACCACAGTCCTAGTTAGGCAATACCATAGTACCTATCCACAAGTCGGGGGACCCTATGGAGCCATCGAATTACAGGACCATCATGATTGGCCACGTTATGGCCAAGATCTATGCATCCGTTTTGGAAAGCCGTATAAATGACCATGCCGAGACGACAAGACTCAGAGCCAGAGGGCAGGCTATATTTCGCAGGGATCATTCGACACTTGACCACATCCTCACACTCAGGGCACTGGTAGAGGAGGCGAAGTCACGAAGGCAACGGCTTTATTGTTGCTTCGTGGACTACAGGAAGGCATTTGACACAGTTCCGCGATTCAGATTGTTTCAGAGGATTCGCCAGATGGGCTTTAGTGGAGAGATACAGTGGGCTATCATGGCTTTGTATGAGAGGGTCACTGGTCGGGTTCGGACACGTGAGGGGCTCTCAGAGGAGGTATGCAGCACGATTGGGGTGAAGCAAGGTTGCCCGCTCTCTCCTACTCTCTTTGGATTATATATTGATGAGCTAGAGATGTTTGTACAGATGACAGGCGGTGTGGGCTCTACTCTCTCAGGATCCTCCATTCCTATCCTCCTGTATGCGGACGATGTGGTTCTCATTTCCTCTACTGCTCAGGGCCTCCAGGCACATATTGAGGCACTCCACAGGTTTTGCCAGGACACGGGGTTGACCGTAAACCTTGGCAAGACCAAGGTTATGGTTTTCAACACCTCTGATCGTATTTACAGCACGGATGAGTTTTGCTTCACTTATGACGGACAGCCCATTGAGCTTGTTAGAGAGTACACTTATTTGGGGGCAGTTTTCAGGGGACCGGTCTTCACCATGACATATGCAGCACGAGATAGGATTAGTAAAGGGTATGCTTCGTTGGCTCATCTTGAGCGTCAATGTTTTCAGTCCCACTTTCAGCATCCCGATACGAAATCCTTGCTTTTTGATACATTGGTGAGACCAGCTGCGATGTATGCAGCTCCTTTCTGGGCAGGAGACCTCGGCGCTGCAGATTGGAGACGAGTAGAGAGGTTACAGATCATCATGTTCTCTCGGCTCATTAGGGCCAAGGCTACAGTTCCGCACGAGATCATGCTAGCAGAGTTTGGAGCTACTCCCCTTGCATTGGATGCAGCGTTTCAATCGGTCATGTATTTGCACAGGGTTAGGGAGTTTGGAGACTCAGCAGCAGGCAGAGCTCGGTTGCCATGGTTAGCACTTGCATCTTCTATGGAGTTGGCACGATCTGGGGCCCGATACTGCTGGTACTTCAGACTCACTAGGTGGCTCACATCTCTTGGACTAGACATGGATAGATTGCCTCCCTTCCGATACAGCATAGATGCCCCTCATCTCGAGTTGACTCGCCACGAGCTTAGCCAGGTCACGAGAGCAGACTTGCTGCAGCTTCATACGTATCGCACTTGGATTTATCCCACGCAGCTTCCAACGAAGATGGCCACATATCGTGACCACTTCCTTCGGATCTCAGAGGATGGATTTGTCATTCCACCAGGCTATACAGGTATCCACATGTCCCACTCACTGAGGATTGCCCTTGGCCAGCTTAGAGTCTCTTCGCATAAGCTCGAGATAGAGGCTGGTAGGATGCGACGCATGGAGGATGGACGGCGACCAGGCCGAGAGACCAGGATCTGCCCTTGTTGCACCATGGGAGAGGTGGAGTCAGAGGAGCACTTCATTTGCAGATGCCCGCTATATTATGAGCTCAGAGGTAGATTCCACTGTCTCTTCACGGATGGCTTTGGACCTCTCTCACGAGTGATGGACTACGAGGATCAGCATTGCCTAGCTCTTTATGTCAGGGAGGCCACTATGCTTCGACGAGACTACCTCAGAGACCATCAGCACAGACTGGAGCATGATAGAGCCCAGCCTGATAGAGCTCAGGCACACGCTATACCAGAGGACAGAGACCAGGAGGAGCACGAGGAGGTCAGAGCTCACAAAGGACACATGCCTCCACCCTGTGGATGTACATATGAGATGGTTTGTAGACGCCGCAGGATCTTGTTACATAGGGGACGTACTCGCCGCTTCATCTCCAGACGATCCAGGATGATGGCAGCTTTTCGGAGGAGACTTACTCATGGAGATCTCGCCCCACCAGCCGCTCACCTCACCTTTGCTCAGATTTGTACTCTCATAGCAGGAGGCAGAGTCGATGGACAGGATTTCCAGTATTATTTTGGTTCTCAGACTCCGTGACACCTGGACTTGTATCTTTGCATTGGCATATTGTACTCATCCCCCCATTGTGCACCCAGGGGCGGTTTCCTTGCATCTAGTTTACTTTGTATTTAGGCTCAGATTGGACATTATGTACTTTCACTTGCATTGTATTGCGTAGCACTTAGATGATATTCGACGATGCCTCTTCTTTGTGGCACGTTGATTTTGTGCTATCTTGTATGCAGAGTTCTTGATGTCCCATGGGCCCATTTTGGCCTTTAGTGGACAATAATACACTTTCTTTCTTTCTTTCTTTCTCTCTCTCTCTCTCTCTCTCTCTCTCTCTCTCTCTATGTGCCATGGAGGAGGATAGGGCCAACCAAGGAAGTCTACGTTGTCCTGTGGTGTGGGATCTGTAATGTCTAATGCGTTATAGATTTGTGATTACCTGAAATGCCACATCAAGCTGGGGGATACCCCGCCAGAACTATCTAATGTGGGACTGAAGGCTTTGTGTATCAGCACAATAGTGGTGGTACTCCAAGAAGGTGGAAAACCATGACACAGCCTGGTTGAACATCTGTGCTAGGATCGGGGCTAGGACCTCCTGTCCATGTGCAAAGTGCTCCATCCGGAGGCCCTCGTGGTCCTGCACTCTTAGCCCTCCGTCCCACCCCTTCCCCCCAGACCTTCCCCCCTCCCTCCCAGCCCGCCTCCTAGCCCACCCCTTCCTCCTAGTCCCTCTTACCCTGATCGCGGCTTGCATCAGCACTAATCGCGGCCTTCTCCAGCACCAACCCCCTCTCGTGGCAGTAGCCAAGCCCTCATGGCTGTTCTAGCATGATCGCAGCCTGCTTCAACAGCTTACCTCTGCTCATTCTTCCGGTACACCTGCTCCATCTGCCCCTAGGCTGTTCCATCATCCCCCAGGCTTGTGCCACCAGCTGAAGGCCAAGAACCTGATTGCGAATTTGCACCATCAGTCCTGCTTGACAGCTCCAACAATTCCAGGGCCCAACTCCTGCTGACAGCTTGAAATACGGGATTCTTGACAGCCCTAACAACTCTAGGTTCTAGCTTTTCATTCACCATTCCTGACAGCCCTAGCAAAAAACATGACCCTATTTCCAGCAACTCCAAGGTCCTGCAAGCCAAGTTTGCGCCGTCTTCTTGCACACTGGGAACTGCCATTTTCTGCTCCAAAATCACAACCAGGGACATGGACAGGTTCAAATTGCACCATCATCTGCTACAAAAAATCACTTTTAGAATACACTTGGATCTGTTCGTATTTTGGTGCTTCTTGGCTATTCTTCACTGTCCTTGGGCCTGGTTTGGGCTACTATTGGGAGCCCCCTTCAGTCCACCACATCTACTAGTGGTTGCAGCCCATCACTGCCAGCCCCCTAATTGTCACTTTACTTTGAAAATGGAAAGCGTAAAGGGCTGCGTGCCCTTCTCAACTCCATGAATCTCAGCAAAGGCAATAATCTGCAAAAGGGAAAGAGAACAGGAGAAAGAGACATGGCAAAAGGAGACAAAACTGAAAACAAGGAAGAGAAACCCAAGAAGGAGAAGCAGCAAAACCAGCTGAAGATCGAAGATATGAACAAATGCAGCAGCAGCAATGGTTTACAGATTGATCATTGATAGCACTGCTGCATAGAAGGCAACTTCGACTCGAGGGTATATCTTCGGATCGCCTTAAGAAGATTGGGAGGAAGTGCCCGAAACTCTCTGCTTTGGCCCCTTTCCAATAATCAAAGTAGTGAATGATGTGGCCATGAAGTTGCAGTCACCTTCCCCATGAACCATGCATCCAGTTTTTCATGTATCATGGCTCGAACCGTGGGTCCAGCAATTACAACACTACTAGATGTGGAGCAGCCTGAAATTGTTGATCAGGCCGAGGTCGTTGAACCTGAACATGCTTTACTTCATTAGTTCAAAAGAGGGAAAGGAAATCGACAACGCTTGCATGCAATCAAGTTCAAGCGTAAGGGCTCTTGCGAAGCACCATGGGTGGAAGAGGATTCTTTCACAAATTATCCAGATCTCCTTGCAGCATACAAGGCGGCCTTTTCCCTACCCTAGTTCAAGTTTCAGCAAAAGGAGATGTCACGCGCATCCACAAGCCCATGGACATGCTGGCCATTGCCAACACAGCAGCCATGCAGGCTACCATGCAGACAGGCTGTACAACCACCTCACCAGGGCATACAACCACGCAACAGATGCCACACAGGCAGTAGATTGTCAGCAACAGATGACGTCAGCACAGCTTGCACAGGACAAGTGATGACATCAGAGCTGACGTCAACAGTCAGCGCTGACTGCCACATCAGCAGCTCGGTGCCAAATCAACAGGTTGGTGCAGATGGCAGGTCGGTAGCAGTTTGCTAGTCGGTGCAGCAGTCGGTTGATTTTTCGGCCCAAAGGCAGCCCCTTAGTCCTCATTCTTCATCCATCTTCTGGGCCTTCAGTCAGCTCAGCAGCCAAGACTCCCAGCAGAGCAGACCAGTAGAGTGTTGGAAAATGATCATGCAATCAACGATTGCAAGCCAAAATGGATTTAGAGATTTCACACAACAGTGGAATACATTCAAATCCTCCACTCACACAATCTACTGGCCGCGCATCCCTACGGGGCTTGTAGCGATCTTACAAAAGCACCTACACACTATGCCACAAAGGCCAAAAGATCCTCCAAACACTCGGAGTACAAAACGAGAACACAAGCATCAATAGAGCTCAATATATATGGATGGCAAAGCTCTGAGTTGGTGAAGAGCCGAGAGTGAGACAGCAGCAGAGCTCTCCAATCACATGTCGCCGTCCAGCTAGGGGATGGTTGCTCATGGTTGCCAAGAGTCGCTGGAACCGACTCTCATGGAGATGAACCAACCAGAGAAGAGAACTTCTCAAAGGTGACAAGAGTCGCTTTCGTAGAATGTGGTGGTAGCTTGCATGCAAAGCTGCCACATGGCACCTACTAAAGCTTTCCTTCAACCTTAGTGTTGATAAATCTCCCCCACGAGGTTTACATCTGCTATCAAGCCAACAAACCCCCCATAAACCGAGGGGAAAACAAACAATGCTAAAAATTATAACTGCCAACTGAAAAACGAATCTGTAATATATTAAGCACCCTAATCAGTTAGGATCATCCACCGATTGTGAGCCCTTACATGTAGGGTGATGAATCTAATGTGTTCGATCAAAAGATCAGTTAGATAGTGTTCGATCAAAAGATCAGTTAGATTGGGGGCGAACACGGGCTTCTTCAATCTTGAATTTTGAATTCAGAGAGTGTAGCCGCCACGAGCGTTTCAATGATCAATTTGAATCACCTACAACCCAAAAGATCAAGGAGCATAGGCGGACACGGGATTCTTCATTCAAAGACGGAAAAATCAGAGATTGGAGGTAATCGTTTATCTTCCATCTTCATCACTTGTGCTTCAGTTGCCGTCTCCCCCTACCGTTCCTATCCCTCCGCCGCCTCCTCCTCCTACCACCATGAGCCCCCATCCTCTTACGGCCTCGACTGATGGAGCTAGCTTCCATTGCCTGCCGGTGACCTCGCATCTTATCCCTTGTACCCTAGAAATCACTTAGATCGTTAGCTTTTCTCGGGGGTCGATTCGATGGCTATTAGCCTAAGTCCTTCCCCACCGCCGCTCATACTCCTTCGAAAAATTTGGGGCACAAAAAGAAGCCCTTTAAACAGTCACAGGGAGCGAAGGGCGACGTCATTCGTTCATTTCCGTCGTCACAAAAGGCTGAAACAATTGCATGCATTTCCCATTGAAAAAAGTAGAAGCCTTTGTAGAAGCCTCCACAGGGAGGCAAGAAGGCGCCGAAGATATGACTTTGTGGAGCTTAGGAACCAAGTCACAGGAGATTTCAGCTCGGATGGAGATTCAACAGAATAGTATGCAGTTTTGTCATGCTCAGGGGCTCGTGTCATTTCGAGGTGATTCGTGGAGGTTTTGTTCATAAGGCTCATGAGCTCGTGTCTAATGCTTGAGCAGTCTACACTGGCGATTAAATAGCTGGTCTTTGGCAACTTTGATGGCCGATGGAGTTACAACTTAAGGCAAGCAAAAATTCAAGCTTGTTGGCAGCTTTCAAATGAATTGTCCTCCGAAGGAGACAAAGGAGCTGCACACGTAGTCGCGAACAGGAGTCGATGTGGATTCTCAATCTAAAGCGGATGCCCTGGCTAAAGTGTATCCTCCGGCCCCTGGTAGCAGATGGCAGTCCAAAATCCCAAGAGATGTCTCTTGTTTTCAATACTGAGAGTCTCGCCAAGCCAAAACCTCAGCTCCATACTACAGGATAGTTTTGATTCAATTTTTCATCTGGCTTGCTGACACGAAGGCCTTATCTCAGGCTCAAATGCTCTCTTCCGTTAGTATTGGGTCCTAAATCTCTCTTAAAGCGCCCAGTGCTACCGTTTCGTTTCTTGCTTGACTATAGGATATGTTTTCTTCGGCTATCTCTTCGTTGCCAAAAGACATTATAGCTCTTCTACTTGCTACACGTCTGACTTGGCGCAAAATTTCTATGCTCCACTCCTAGGCCAATTACTGGATTAGACATAAATCTGGAGGCATCCATATCAAAAGAGAAATGATTCTCCTTACCACCTCTCCCAATCGAACTTGCCACATCCTTGATACATTTAGCAACTGACTGAGTAGAATCCATGGCATTTGGCAGATCCACCTCCACAAACTACAATATCAACTCCTCATCAGTAGCATCCCAATGAAGAATCAACCGGGAGTGGAGAGGACAGAATTGGAGATATGGGTAGCAGAGGAGCGAAGGGAGGAGAGGTGGGAGGAGAAATTAGGCTGGCGATCGGAGCTGGAGGAGGAGAAGGTGGCTGCGGAATGAGTACGTAAAGCAAATTGCAGAAAGGCCGGCAACAGTTTCTTTCATTGTTGAAAGGTGGCTTTGCCAGCAGGTTCATCACCGCGGTGCATGCTATACT
Organism: Dipteris shenzhenensis; assembly: GCF_047967505.1. NCBI lineage: Eukaryota > Viridiplantae > Streptophyta > Polypodiopsida > Gleicheniales > Dipteridaceae > Dipteris > Dipteris shenzhenensis. The sequence goes on from NC_141610.1 coordinate 27,490,090, forward strand.
TAACGGCCTGTCAATGCGTTGTTAAATCTGTAGATGGCTGGCATGATTGTCAATGGAGAGAAGCCGCTAGATGTCCTTCAATAACTAGCCTGACTACTGTCGAAGAAAGGTTGATATTGTTCCTAATGACGATCTCGATTGATGATAGTGACCACCCATTTCCATGGCTCGATCTTGCATAGATTAATTTTTCTTATAGATACAAATGGAAGACCTCAATAATCATAGCTTGAGCACAAAGCTCCACACTAGACATCACTGTAGCTCGACCTTGCTTGGAGCAGTTCTAGGCAATGGCAAGAAATATTTCACCATGGTTTGAATCTCGTTTGAAGTTGGAGGTAGAGCTTCGAATGATCAACAAACAAGAGAGCTTGATTTTCACGTAACAATGTCACGGCAGCTTATTTTTTGCTCGAAAGCAAAGTTTCAGTTGATCAAAACGACAGGTTGCAGATCTGAATGCAAATTAGCTTCAATTGATCAACGCCACAAATTGCAACTCCCAATGCAAACTTTTAGTCAATGAACACCGCAAGCTGTGGCTCCCTATCACGATAGCTCTCAATTTTGTGGTTGCACATGAATAAAATTTTTGCAATAGCTTGAATTGGCCATACCACAAGTAGACATAGATGAACACAGAGAATCACGATTTGCAGACCTGAGGAGCAAGAAGGAGAAGTAAAGGGCAAAGATATAGAGGCCCGAGGGTAATCATGAGCCATGGAGTCTAGGGCAAGGAAGCTGTGGATGTGATGAAGGAATATAGCAGTGAATTTTGATTACTTGAGAAGCCGAAGTTCTTCCTCTCAAAAAGTGATCTGCAAAGAGCTGCATGCAAATGACTGTGCGACCTACAGACGACGCTCATAAGTTGTATTCAAATTGATATTTGAAGTTCTTCATGGAAAATACTTTCAAATAAAACTAGATTATGGTTTTGATTTGTAATTGTAAATTTTGTTTTGATAGCTTCATCATTTATTCAATCAGACGTCTCTAGCATTAGTCCTATGTTTTCGATCTTGGTTTGTTTCCATTCAATATCTTTCCATAAGTCGTCTATCTACCATATTGATCTCTTTCAGTAAGTCCTAATGTGTGTTAATGCTTTATGACGCTCAATCAAAATTGTATCTTCCGTCCGATAGAAATCAAAAGGTAGTGAGAGTTTCCTCTTCTTTTTTCTTTACATACTATGGTTGTATAAACCTACCGTTCTTGGAATGGTAAATGACATGCTTCTTTAAACAGTGGAGGATAGATTAAAGCTTCATTTATATGCTCTTTTGCATATGTGTTTGTGTATATGCTTATGTGTATATGTTTATATTTTCAAGCATTATATGCAAATGTTTTAATTCATTCCCACATGGAATTTAAATCATAATTCACTCATTTATGGGTTGAAAAATCTTATCCTAATGCAGAGGAAGATGGTACCTTATCAAGGAAGGAGATATGTGCGTAAGACACATTGGAATCCTTTTAGTAAGAAGGATAAAGTGGAAGAATCCGTATTGGGTCCAAATGTTAAAGACTACAAAAGTCCTTAGAGACACAACTTCTACAATCAAAACTACATATAACCTTCCTAGCCATCGTACACTTATTTTTCATAGAATGAAAAATTTATTACAATGTTTAGCTGTTACAATTGGAAATTACTTCATGGGGATGAAGTGGAAGAAGGTCTCTTACAAAGGCTCAACATATACCCCAAGAGAAAACCCTTTCTACAAATAAAAAAGTCTTTGAGCACCTCATATTATCCCATATAATCAATGATCATTCTCATTGTTTATCTATTACCCAAGCCAATTCCTTAGTAAAGGAATGTGACCATCTACGTTTCAATTGCAATCTTTAATATTTTATGAATTTAGATAGATGAATTAAATAATATGAGATTGTTTTTTTTAATAATTTAATGTCAATAGCTATTTCTTTTAAGAAGAAATTATCACATAACAAATAGAGAGTCTTTAGTCCGTGGCTTGCCACAGGTTTCCCACTAGTCATACTTAAAGCAAACAATTAGCTACATTGATCTTATTCAAAAGGACCATAGTCGTTCTCCAAATCTATCACTGCTATGCTAGTCTGAGCGGAATTACTCCCCTGTCCTTCTTCATGTTCTTCAATCACGAAAGTTTGTTTATTTGACTCCTTTTGCTTTATATCAAACGCCCTTTTATAGCAGTATTTTTCAACGTGGCCTTCTTTGCCACAATATTCGTAGATGAGCTCCTTCTTTTTGCCTTTGCCCTTGTCCGTAGTTGAAAAATCTTGCTCACCAGTGCCAACCGTACTCATCTTTGTCCGCCTTTCTTCACTCGAAAGCATAGCTACAATGTCATGAAAGGTGAGAGCATCAGAATTAAGCCTGAATATTGTCACCACCTCTAAGTATCTTGGAGGAAGGCTTGTCAACAAAATCGCCTTGGCATCATCGCCTTCAATTCTTACACTAAGTGCTTGTATTTGCTTCATAATTGCCAGCATCCTTTTCAGGTGAGTAATCAAAGAATCCCCATCGGCCATTTGTAATGCAAGCAACTCCTGCTTCAACATTATCTTGAAAGTTCTTACTCTAGATCTGACAACTTGGAAAGAGTTTCAAGCATACTCCAATTTTGAGTACTAGCCTTGGTGATATCAACGTGATGGAAGAAATCTACCTCGAGTGCCTAACGCTTTTTCATTCTTTACCCAGGCTTGCATGTTTTCAAGGCCTTGATTGTTTGCAGGTTTCTTTTCTACCCTAGACACGACCCCCAACAAGCCCTTCGCCATCAACAATAATCGAAATAGCAATTGCCAAGAAGGAAAATTCCTACCATCAACTCTTACCATGGACGTTTCAGGGAGGCTAGTCTTAGCGGCCTTCGTCCTCATCCATATCTACTTTTAATGCAGAAGTAGTTGCCCACACAAACCCTGCTATGCCCCACCAATTGCCTTTACTCTCTTCACCCCTCCTCCAACCCCTTCTAGTCCCTTACTGATCCAAAGGAAAAAATAGATTGTACCTCTCCCATATCATGGCTAAGACAAGTGCGAATTATAAGGGATTCCATATATGAGGCCACATGTAAAGTTATGCCAAGGGCACGTGTAAAGTCACACCAATGACTATGTGTAGGCCCTAGGTCACATGTAGATGCCTAGGCCTCCTGCTGAGGCACCCCTTGAGGTCCCTTTTCCCCTTTCCAAAATGACTTCAACCTCTCAGTACTTTCCCTTCAAGCACATCTAAGCCGAGGCATTTTCTATGTACATCCAGTAAGTCCCAATTCTTTCGCTGATAAAACATCAGTCCAAAAGCTGACCTCAAAATTATGTGTGCTTCTCCAGCCATCCAAGGGGTAGAAAGGTGGGTCTAAGGAATCTTTTGTGCCTAGAAAGTACACAACCCTTCTACAATGTAAATTCCATAAGAAATAACTAGTACGCTTCCCCTTATTCTCTTCTCTTCAGAAGTTGATATTGTATAACTGTTAGGAAAATGATAAGACACCTCTCCAGGAAGTGTTTGGAGATCATAAAAGTTCAGGAGTGACTACATGACATTGTATTAAAGCCACTAACCTATAACGAGGTGGGCTGAGTTGGGAAGTTGCATAGTGGACGTGCCAGTATGGTCCAATAGGCAACCCATGATCTAGAAGCAAACAAAATGTGGCCGCCTCAGAGAAAAGAGAGCATGTGTGAAGCCAAAGGGGTATGAGTGAAGGAACTTTGAGGTGCCGTCTACAGAGGGCATGCTTGTGGTGTCCACAAGAGGTCGGGGACGGCGTGCCGTGGTGTGCGAGAACGCACCGTGTGCGTGGAAGGGGCTATCTAAGGAGGGACGCGACGAGGTGCACAAAGAAGAGCATTTGCTGGTGACAAAGGGAGCTTCTGTTGAACCGGGTGTCAAAGTGACCGTTGCATTAGGAGCAAAGGGTTGGATATTGAGTGTGTTGATCCTTTCGATGCCTTGAGTCCATATAGGCCAAGTCCCAACGATAGTGGCATCTCACACTCTCATCTGGACCAGCCCCAAGGAAGAGTTCAATGCCAACCCTTGATCCGAAACAGAAAAAAGATGGAATGGAAAACAAGGAAAGATCAATGCTCATGCTGGTAAGAAGAATTACAAGGATGCACATACTAGAGGAAAATATGACGAGAAGTAGTCTACGAAGCAGCCTAAAGTACATGGGTCCACCTCTTGAATGGTACAGAGATCACTTACCAAGAATTCCCAATTCAACAGGCGAGCTCAATCCTCTCTTCTCTCACACTCTTCTCTCTTTGTATAAATCATGATTCCCTCCCCTTTCTACCCTATCTTCATCTATTCTCTTTCCACCTTCTCCTGATCAACGACAATCTTTCTATTTGATGCCATGATTCTCCTCTCCCTCCAATGGTAGATGGCCCTATCCCTTTAAGGATAAGTGCTCACTCCTTGATGTCCCTAGACCATCCATTGTGTCAAGAGACTTCACCATCTTTCGGTGATACTTTGGCTTCTACACTTGCAACTAACTCCTTGGCAGTGTCATAACTTTGACATGTGTCCTCTCATATCTCCTACACATCATCACCTTGTGCACTTGGACAAACTCCTTGGTGGTGTCACAACATGAAGAACAACATCCATGTGCACACTCTCTGCGAATCATGGGCCTTGGTTGTTCGGACCCGTCAAAATGCACCTTTGTGGACTCTTCCACATGGTGGTCCAAAGATCTTGTTTCCACCTTGCTCCTTTGAGTCACCAAGATCCATCAACAAGTTCGGGGAGCGGTACTATGTTGGTCCTCGATCTACGACGAAGTACGATGATCGGCTTGAACCAAATCTGGTCATCGAATTGGACCAAGTATGGTTATCAATTTGAACCAAGTCTAGTCATTGGCTTGGACAATGACTGGTCATCATCTTGGACAATGACTATTGAGCACATTAGCTCCTAATCTAAGGCCCAACCTGGGATGCATGATAATTCTCTCTGTGCATATGGTGCCTGGATATACCAAAACCACTCTAACCAATGCTACAAACCCTGCCACCACAGGCAGCCATTATTACCCCCACACAACCCCACCCCCACACCCCGACCCCCACCCCCACACCCACTCACCCCCACCCCCCCCCCCCCACCCACACACTTTTTTTTTTGGGTGAAATCTTTGATTGATTATATTATATGAGTAGCAACCTCAAAACAAGGTGCTACAATTACATCAACTGAAAATTTCAGTATATGCCAAAAAGACCTCATGATCTATGCAACGGGTCTGCAAGCAATCAAAGAAAGATTGCTGCAGAGAACGCCTAAAAAAGCCAAACATAGAGAAAGTAGGATCACCAAAGACTTTACAATTCCTATATGTCCATAAAGTCCATAGTGCCTAGTAGCAAATCCAAACGAAGAAAAAATGAAACTCCGGTCTGGATGAACCCACACACACACACACATACATGGGTCATAGTGGAACACACATATGGGTCACAGTGGAAAACTTTTAAGAGGGACTCAGTTAGAACAACGTCTTGATCTCCCTCCATGGCAACTTGGTGCGGCATGGTTGGTGCAGGTCTCTAGTGGGTACGGGAAAAAATACATATCCTAAGTCCAGCTTGTGGGTGGAAAAACCCTCATGTATCTGATACAATAACTACAAAAAAAGCCACTGGTACAAAAATACCTCAGTACATGGCACATCTTAGGCCAATCTAGGATGCGTGGTAACTCTCTATGTGTATCCTCAAGCCTTACATATGGTCCTTGTTATGCCAAACCACAAACTCAAAAACTCGGTTGCTACACTGTGGATATACCTAAACCATCTGACCGATACCTCAGTACATGGCACATCTTAAGGCCAATCTAGGATGCGTGGTAATTCTCTATGTGTATCCTCAAGCCTTACATATGGTGCCTGTTATGCCAAACCACAAACTCAAAAACTTGGTTGCTACACTGTGGATATACCTAAACCATCTGACCAATGCTACAAAACTTGCCATCGGCAACCACTTTGACCAATAACTGAAATTGCATTATTTTAGCCACTTCTACAATTTATGCAAACCACAACCTAAATCTAGTAAATTTTACTCTTCCACTAGGTCTCCGCTACATGATCATCTGGTGAGAATAGGCATTTTCTAGATAAGACTTACCCTGGTAGCCAACTACCACTTTTACAATTTATGCAAACTACAACCTAAATCTAATAAATTTTACAATTTTAGGTTAAGTTGCCAAGGTTATGAAGTCTTGCCTTTGCATCTATCCACTATAAAATACTAAGTTCCTAAAACCCTTAGGATGGTGAAGTACAAGAAACCTTCTCATGGATAGAAGAGAATTTGGTGAGGTAATGAACAATGCCTATCTCTGAAATAGTAACACCAATAATAGGTGTTTCTAGTGGCAAGAGATAAAGGCTAGAATGTACCTGTGATAACCAAGGGGAAAACTGCTGATGCACTTCTTGAACAATAGGGCCTCGAACTACAGAAGAAATAACCTGCCATTAAAAGGTGCACTAGTCATATTTGAACATTCCAAGAAACTACATGCAAGTACTTAGCAATGAGCAAGCTTGTCCAGCTCAGACATTTGGATATCAACAATAGATATAAAAGACAATTAACAAAGATTATTGATAATGTTGAGCTTTGTCCATATCACATCAATACGTACAAATATATAAACATGTACACACTTTCTTTCTTTCTTCGGGGCGAACCATTTATTTTTATATTACAAGAGCCTACCCCCAAAGTGGACATCCGTAAATACAAGATCATAAAATTTCATTGTAAGACACGCTTTTTTTTGTGAAACCAGTAACTATATTATTAACATGAAATCAATGTACATGGCATTAGACTCCAAAAAGGAGCCTAATGGAAGAACTCAAAAACAGTCAGAAAACACTTTAAGACTAGTAGCATCCAAGTCCCTCGCAGCATAACTATCATATAAAGATTGCTTGAGGGACATTCTGAAGAAAGCATATGCCTGAGGAAACTGTTGTCCCATCCTAGAATGCAATCTCTGTGTCCAAATAGTCCATAGTACCCAGAAACGAGCCCAGTGAAAGAAAAGGAGGAAAGGAGACATCTGAGATGAGAAGCATCCAAACATCCAGAAGAGTTTCCCAAATCTGATAGAGGGAAACCGAAGCCGCAGCAAATGAGAGACATGAGTGATCAATATCCGAGAGTGCGGGCAAGACCATAACAAGTGGGGAACTGTCTCGCAGGGATGAGAGCAACGGGGGCTGGAAGAGGAAGCAATACGACGTGCTGTCAATTTCACCCCAACGGAAAAAGCTCCCACTATACATCTCCAAAGGAAAAGCCTCTGTTTCAATGGCAATTTGGCTTTCCAAATTTTCTTGAGTTGTGATTGCCACCAAGATAAAGGCCTATCCAAATTCCAAAGAGTGTTGGCATGCTTATCAATCCATGGCGGTGGAAGAAGAAATCTTGAGACCATCGAGGAAGCCAGATTATGCATTGAAAGTGAACAGGTAGCGGGAGATGAGGAAGTCAGATTCCAGTCCAGTAATCTACCCTGTACAAACAGTGGAGGAACAGGAACAAATGGCTGCAACATAATTGTAAGTGTTCTCCAAAATGGGTCTATGATGCAGACCCAAGGGGAATGTCCTGCAAGCTTGTGGAAATGAAAGCACATAGCCTTGTTGGTCCACAACATCTCCAACAATTCTTATGCCCAATTTCATAAGATTATATGCTTTAATAGGTGCCTGTAAAGCAAGAGGCGATTCAAACACCTTGCTCCAATGGATGCTTTCCAAGCGAAGAGAATTACCATAATGGGAAGAAGCACCTGACCATTTAGCATAAGAGAGAATTCTCTTCCAATCATGAATAAAAGCAGTAGAAACAAGACAACCAGGAATTTTTCCCTAAAATGTGGTCATGACTGCTTCCCAATTATCCATAATCCAATGCCCATATGCATGGGACGTCATGTTTCCACACATAGCTGCTAGCATAATAGCCCATGGCTGTTTTTGCTGAAAAAAATCAGCAATCATAGTGCTCTTTCTTGCTAACATATGAAATTGAAGATTGAGAATATTCAGTCCCCCATGAGTCTTAGGAGAACAAACAGACTGCATGGGAAGTAATCGCAAAGCCTTTTTGTGAGATTTGCTTTTCCAAAATATCTCCATAGCCTGGGACATATAGGAAGCCAAGTGCTTAAAAGACCAGGGAAGAAGAGGCAAATAAAATTGCACGTATGCCATAATGATGGACTGCACTATCCGAAGTCGAACATGTAGAGGCCAAGTGGACAAATGCTAGTATTCCAGCTTCTTATTAATCTTTTGAAGCACCCATTTAAGCTGTTGTTGAGGGGTAATATTCCAGCCAATGGGATACCCTAAATGCCTCACAATAGTATGGGAAGAAATAATGTGGCCTAGCCAGAGAAGTGCATGCCAATCAGCTTCTTTCAGTGCTAGAAGATTCGACTTCTGAAAGTTAATATGCAGTCCAGCAGCTATGCCAAAATCATTCAGAGTCTGCATCAAATGAGAGAGGTCACTTTGAGAATTCCTGGGCATGAAATATGAATCATCAGCATATGCCTGTGCAAGAAATGGCTGTGCTCCTGGAATTCGCAAGCCATGAAGCTGCCCTGTATCTGCAAGATGGTCCATATGCAACAATAACGAATGAGTAGCAATGGCATACAGTAGCGAACTAAGAGGGCAACCCTGTCTCACTGAGCGGGTCATAGTCCAGGTTCTTGACAACCCACCACCAAGCAAGCACTGCGCAGTGGCATGAGAATAGAACCAGTAAATAATATGGACCAGCCGAGGGCCAAATCCCAATTTATGCATAGTCTGAGAAATAAAATCCCAATGGACAGTATCAAATGCTTTCGCAATGTCCACTTGCAGAATGAGAACATCTTGTTTGGAATATTTGGCATACTCAATTGCAAGCAAAGCATTGGAAATATTGTCAGTAATCTGCCTTCTGAGAACAAACCCATACTGCTTGGGATGAAGTCCTGCTTGCAAGATAAATCGAATCCTGAGGATAATCATTTTGGCAATGAGTTTGTAAATGACTGGCATAAGAGTTATGGGCCGCCAATCAGCCATTGTCTCACACAACCTTTTTTTGGGGATATATTTGACAAGGCCATGTTTCCAAGAAGGAGGAAGAGATTATTCTGTCCAAGCATGATTGATCATAAGAAGAAGAGTGTTTTTGAGATCACCCCAAAATGTACGGAAAAATTCAACAGTCAATCCATCCCAACCAGGAGAGCTGCCTTTACGTAAATGACTCAAAGCATCATCCAGTTCATTAAGCATAAAGGGCTGCTCCAATGCCTGAGCATGTTCCCAAGACAATATAGACCGAACATGCATAACAAATTGAGACCTAGCTGCATTCACTTGCATCGAATGATCAGGCTGAGGTAAAAAGAGATGCTGGAAATGACTAGAGCATTGTGATTCCAATTCTGATTTGGAAGTGGTCCAGGTGCCATCATCTTGGCTGATCCTGCAAATATCCTCCTTTCGCCTATCCGCATGTAGGCTTTTAAAGAAAGCTTTGGAGGAGTAGTCCTTATCCAAAAGGGGTTTCATGCGAGCTCGGATTTGCCACTTCTTTAATTTGCGAAGATTATTTTGATGGATGATATGAACCGCATAAGCACAAGAATCCTGCTCAGAGGAGGTGAGCTGCCTATAAGAGCTGATTACATCCATTAGTTGCTTGTGAGATTGAGCCCATTTCAGCTTAAGCCTGAGGTTTCCCATGTAACTCCGTCCATAATCTTGAATAACAGCCTGCAAGCGATGAGCAAGACTGATCCAAGCAAAATCCATGTCCTCCTAAGCATGTAAGAGGAGGGGGCGGACAGCCACTCTCACCATGTTCTGAAATTGTTGATGAAGCAAATAAGCACTATTAACATGGAGTAGGCGACGACCAAAAAAAGGCATATCATCTGTCAAACGTGCTATAGATAATGACAAGCATACTGGAAAGTGATCAGATAGCAAGAGGGAATGATCAACCCGTAGTGTACATGTAAAACTTGCATACTGCTGAGCATTCAACAAATAGCATCTGTCAAGTCGAGCCCAATAATGAGTAAAGGCATTGTGACCATATGTATAACCCATATCTCTATCCCTTGTTGAGAGCCATAAATCTTCTGCATGCAAGAAAGAAAGCATATCCTCCCAATGTCAAAGCTCAGTGGGGATCATGTGAGAACGATGAGTGGTGTTATCTTGGGCACACACACACACTTGCGCACACACACACAACAACAACAAAACACGTGTATAAATACATATACATACTGTCATGGAGATTTTTATTTATAGCATAGGATTGTGTTCTTAAGCCACAACAAGCAGGGGTGAAGGAAGAAGAGGTGTCCATCCGAAACTATACATTTACGTCACCATTTCCCACAACGTCCCCTCTCTTTTCCCTGTATATTTTCCTCCTCTTTTTATTCCTCCCTCATCAATCTTTCAACGACCTTCTCCTCCCTCTGGAATTCTCCTTATCCATCTGAACTTTCTTCCTATTTTTCTCTTTACATCACACCTTAATTTTTTTAAAGACCAATTTTACATATATATATATATATACACACGCACACTTTTTTTGGTAATATCCAGTGCAATATATTTATATGCTCATAAATTTACGTGATGGGAGGTCTTCGAAATGGAGAGTATCCCAAAGATCAGAAACGTAAAAAGAAAAGCTCTATGCAAGAAGCATCCATATCACCCTCATGGCAGGCATCATATAAGGATTGCCGCAATGAGGCTCGGAAAGATTCATATGACTTGTGGATCTGCTGACCCAAGTATGCCAAATTATGCTCACTTCAGATTGTCCAAAGAGCCCAATATCGCACCCAAGAGAGAAATAGTGAGTATTGAGACAAAGACTTCATAAATATGCCAAAGAGCCAGAAATGTTTCCTAAATCTGTGACTTGGGAAACAGATCCGAAGATAATCTGAAATTCTCCTGAGGAGGATCCTAGTACACGGGCAGTGCCAAAGCAAATGAACAACAGTCTTTGAAGGAGCCTGACATCTTAAACATGTGGATGGTGCAATGCGACGTTTAGCAAGTGTGACCCCCACTGACAATGTACATGTCATACATCTCCAAAGAAAAAGTCTTTGCTTCAATGGCATTTTACACTTCCATAACATCCCGAGATTCTTCCGCCACCATGAGAGGGGCTTCCTTATATGCCACAGAGAATTAGCATATTGCTGAATCCATGGAGCAGGCTGAAGAAGCCTATAGGCTTTGATGGAGGTTAAGGCAGGAAGAGGAACTGGATGAGTGCATGTAGCAGAGGGTTGCAATTGCCAATCCGTAAGCCTGTCTGTGTCAGCCACAAGAGGAACAGGTAGAAAAGGATGTAATAAATCAGCAATTTTCTTCCATATAGACCTATGATGCATTCCCAATGCATAGGAAGCAGTGGCCTGAGGAAAAGATAAGACATATCCCTGATCATCTACCACATCATGTATGTATCTAATTCCCAATTTCATGAGACTGTATGCCCGAACAGGTTCCTGTAAAGCGAGTGGAATGTCAAAGATGGCACTCCAATGAATACTTTCTTTCCTCATTGAGTTTGTCCCCGAGCAATTATCAGGAGCCATTTGACCTTAGAAAGGACTTGTTTCCAGTCAAGTATCAGGGTAGTAGAGAAAGGACAGCCAGGTATCTTCCCTACAAATCTGCCAATGACAACCTCCCAATGATCAGTAGTCCAATGACCATAAGCACAAGTCCTCATGTTGACACACATGGATGCTAGCATACAAGTCCATGGCTGTTGTTGGTGGAAAAAAGTATGCAGCATAGTCGCCTTCCTTGCAAGCACATGATATCTTATATTGAGGACATCCACCATGCATCCTAGGGGAGCACACACACACACACACACACATATATATATGTATACACGCACACACATATACATATATGTATATATATATACACATACATATATATGTATACACACACACACATATACATACATATACATATACATGTGTGTGTGTGTGTGTGTGTGTGTGTGTGTAAGAAGAGTCTTTATCAGATTGACTATGGTCAAAGAAAACTGACTTTGGTTCACTAGAATAAATTTTACTACTTTTGCTTTGCATTGGTAAAAGAGAACTGTGGTTACACCCACAAGGGAATAGGATTAGTTCAAGAACTAGGAATGCATGCATTTCACTAACCTATAATGGGTTAAAGTGTTGGAATTTGTTTGTGCCATGTATAGGACCTAAGAGAGTGCAAAAAGGATCCAAGAGTGGGGAGAAAAATGTAAAAAGCAGGTCCCACAAGGCTCAAAAAGTAAAGACAAGGGAGCGCCTCATTAAAAAGAGGGCCCACGAGCTTAAAAGACGCCTAAAAGCTCTAGAGCACCAGATTTAGAAGGAAAAAGACTAAAATCTTGAGCCATCATGAAGAACCAACTCCATGTGCCCATCATGCTCTCAATAGCCAATCAACTTTGCTCTTCTTGCATGGACCAATCCCATGCAGCTGACCAGCAAATCTCCACGTTGCTTTCCAAGCATGGACAAGCCAACCACCATGCTTACAAAGATGCCCCAATCACTGAGCTCCTACCATATCATATGACCATAGCATTAGAGGAAGAAAGACTCCTCTCAAACCTTAGACTATCATCAAGTCTCCCCATGAGGTCAACCTAACGATTCCAGTGAGGAATTCCAACACATACATACATGTGTATGTATGTATGTATGTACACATACGTACATACATACATGTGTGTGTGTGTGCGCGCGTGTGCGCGCGCGCTTGTCATATAGTGAGATTTTTGGTTGATGTAATTTTGCATATCTCGTTTTTGGGGATAGCCAAACTGTAATATAAAGTATCAAACTTTTCATGCAAAAAAAGAAGAGAGAGAGAGAGAGAGAGAGAGAGAGTGTGTGTGTGTGTGTGTGTAACCACTATACCCCCTCTGGGACATAACCACCCTAACCCCATTTAATAAACTAACTCCCCCTAACTCATCCGTTTTTTTGGATTTGGATCACACCCTGAGTGTAATATAAAGTATCAAACTTTTCTTGCAAAAAAAGAAGAGAGAGAGAGAGAGAGAGAGAGAGAGAGAGAGAGAGAGAGAGAGAGAGAGAGAGAGTGTGTGTGTGTGTGTGTAACCACTATACCCCCTCTGGGACATAAACACCCTAAGCCCATTTAATACACTAACTCCCCCCTAACTCATCCGTTTTTTTGGATTTGGATCATACCCTGAGTGTAACAAACCCACACTTTTTCTTATGGATCATTATTGGATATCCTACTTTCATTTAATAGAGGCGTCATGGTTCAAAAATTATTAAAGACTTACACAAGATTAAACCAATTACTCAATACAATTCTAATCTAGAGTAGCTAATTAAATATTAATATATTAGAAATCACTTTATTCGCCTTTCTACAATTTAACCAACTCGATTTATTGATTTTCTCAGCTTTTATAAGCTTTCTACTGTCACTTGCAGGCCATAAGAAAAGTGCAATTAGTTTTTGGGCTGGCTGGTTTAGTTTCTTGCAAATTTGCATCATCTTCCCTCCATGCTCACTAAATCAAGGACACAACCAACGGGGTTTACAGTGGCTTTGTTAGAACATGAAGTCAAGTTGAGTGTGTTTCAGTGTGTTCTACCAGGAGTTCTAGTAGAGTCTTATGTGTGAGTGCCACGTGTCATGTTGGGAGATATTCCATATACACTTTGGTATTCTAGTGTGTGTGCCTATCCTATATATGATTGTACTTGTGTGTCACATCAATACACATCAAGGAGTCTACATCAAGCTTATCAATGTGAGTCCTTTCATTTTGGTACTTCCATTTCTCTTTCTTTCATTTCCATTTTCTTTCATTATGTTTCCATTTGAGTATCATTATCTCTCTTCCTAGGTTCAGCTAGGGGGTTCTACAGTTCTACAGACAACCAATTATGGACTGGCCTACCCTCTCCTCCAAGCCCCCCTCAACTCCTTCAACCTCCATCAGGACTCGGTACTCTACAGTTGCAGCAATGACACCCTCTCCGTATGCACGCAATTATCAACAAGAAGCCTCAAAATGACCCATCAGATTTTTTATCCACAGCAAGCAGTGAGAGAGCTACGATTGGAACTAGCAGAAGTGAAAGCTTGACTGCACGTTTTGGAAGGGCCTGGTAAGCAAGCAGTAATTGATGAGGCTGTAAAATCTTGTAAGGACTCCTCCCCTACCTCGCAGCTAGTCTCTACAATCAAAGATCTTGTTCATATTGAAGTACAAACTGCTAAGAAGGAAGTGATTGTCGAAGTGGATACCAAAGCAAGCAAGTCTTATATTCAAGCAGAGATTAAAGAACACGAAGCTAGATGTGATAATGCGTTGAAGATTAGAATAGGGGGACTTCCAGAAGATTGGTACAAAGAGGAGGAAACTTATCGTGACATATTGGCAAAGATCAAAGCAGGCTTGCCCAACATTGAATGGACGGATGATGATGAGCAAGATGATGACGACTCCAGGCCCGCTTCTATTATGCACTACCAAGGTCAGGCAATCCTTACACGGAAGTCAAAAGATATGCAAATCAAGCTTCTTTAACAATCTTACAAGCTAAAGGGTACCAAAGTATCATTAGTTGATGAGCTTACACAAGCTCACGGTGCTCATTGGAGACTCAAATAAAGATCCGGCTACGTAGGAGGCTACCAGTGCTGTAGATAGTCCTATAGATAGGTTGTTTTTGCGGGAGCTACAGAGTTCGCTAACTTTGCTAGCTTGCATGTGTTGAGACATCCAGCCGGGAGCTACAGTCGGTAAAGAGCATTGAAGATGTCCAAGAACTCTTCGATGGAGTTCGTTGCAATAAAAAGAGTTGAGCCTTCGAAGAAGGCTGCACCTTGAAGCTAAGGATGCTATGGGCAGAGTCTCCAATCCTTTGACTTTCAATAACAATGAGTCTCTAAAATGAAAAAAACAGGAAGCTCACACAAAGCCTTTCTCTCTTTCTCGTAAAGAGAAGACAAGATTGCTGCTGTGCTCACCTCAGGATTGCCGCCTGTTGCTCACGCTACTACCCTCGTAATTTCCGCCGGTTGCTGCCGCTATTCAAGCTTTAGAATGCCGCCGACTGCCCCGGCATCAACATGAGCTGCTGCCTACGCTGTTCCTGCTGGTCCGATGCCTTCTCTTGGCCATTTTCTAACCCCGACTGCAAGCTGAGTTGCTGTTAAAGCCCATATATTCTAGCCTTTGCTCCAAGCTCACTCTTCAACCCGTACTGCTGCAACATTTGGAGCAGACATGGAGTATTCCAAAATGGGAATTGTCATTGAAAAGTTTTCTAGTAAGAACTTTCCAACTTGGCAAACCAAGCTGAGGCTTCTCCTTATGGAGGAAGGTGGTTAATGGTAAAGACAAGAAAATGAAAAGAAAATTCTAGCTTGGGAAAATCTCAATAACAACGCTCTTGCTATCATTGGTTTGGGTTTGTCTGATCAAGTTATTCATCACTTGGATTTTGATTATACTGCACATGAATTGTGGGACAAGCTAGAGCATCTGTTTGGTAGCAAAATTATCAATTCCAAAGTTTTTTTTCAGGCAAGAATTCTTTAAGCTCCATATGAAGTATGAAGAGTCTCTCAATGCTGATTTGAATCATATGGAATCCCTCATCACCCAACTTGCTGCTTTGAAGGCCCCTGTTGGGGAAGATGATCAAGTGGTTGACCTCCTTTCCAGCATTGAGGATATTCCCAAGTTTCATGATATTATACCAGCCCTTCATGTAGCACAGGATATGTCTTTTGATGCTATGGTTACACTACTTCTTGATCATGAACGAAGACACACAGATGTCCATGAGGAGCAGGCATTATATTACAAGGGTAAAAAGACATTCAAACCTCTCAAGTGTACGTATTGTAAGAAGCTTGGCCATACAAAGGACCATTGTTTTCAGAAGCTTGCCAAACAACAATCCAAGGAGCATGCTAACTTGGCTGCAGCTACCACTAAGAAGAAGAAGAAGAAGATACTCCGACACCAACTTATGCTCTCACTGCTCATATCCGAAATCTAGCTTTCCCTCAAGAGGTAGATGAGGATAATGTATATGTTTTCTAAAATACGTCCACGATCTTGATGTATTTGGGTACTCTGCCCTGGGTAGTCTCCTAAAAACTTGAATGTAATAATCTCATGAGTCAATAAAGGATCTCAGCCTTGGATAGTCCACCTAAAATGATGTTTTGCTATCTATGGTGTGTGGCTCCTTGTCACCCTGTTTTGGAGCCAGGAGGGGGATGTACTGTGGGGCCATATATTGGCTTTGATAGGATCTCTTTATCACGCTTGGCCGAGCTCCAACATGTTGATGTATTCCTAGACCTATGAGCTGGTAATGTAGCCGTGCTAAGACGTGAGCCTCTGAGCATGTTGAGTCTCAATGAGAGTGCTTGGATCAACCTTTGAACACGCTCAAACTTTAGCCTTTGAGTTACATGGGGTGCACAGATTAGTAGTACATCATTGTCATGTTCTATTCTTGGTTCCATTCCAGTAGTCCCTCACCTTTCCTACATGGGGGGGTGTTAGAACATGAAGTCAAGTTGAGTGTGTTTTAGTGTGTTCTACTAGGAGTTCTAGTAGAGTCTTATGTATGAGTGCCACGTGTCATGTTGGGAGATATCCCATATACACTTTGGTATTCTAGTGTGTGTGCCTATCCTATATATGATTGTACTTGTGTGACACATCAACACACATCAAGGAGTCTACATCAAGCTTATCAATGTGGGCCCTTTCATTTTGGTACTTCCATTTCTCTTTCTCTCATTTCTGTTTCCTTTCATTATGTTTCCATATCTTTCTCTTCCTAGCCTACCCTCTCTCTCTCCCTCTCCCTCACCACTGTGTTCCTTCAGGCTCTTATCAGATGTAGGGCCACTACTAGGAGACCACAGCGGACCATACGCACAAGCCACTGTTAGAGTTATATCACAGGTTTCCTGTTAGCACAGCCTCGTCCACTACCAGCCCCTCTACAATCTATCTTGGTCACGGATCCAGATCTCTCCCATGTATTAGATCTTATGTCATTTGATTATGTTGTATACATTGTCCATGATGATGCCCCGATAGAGGCTCCACGCTTTCAGCTCATTTCTATCAGGCTTCTTTCAGTCTCATAGACCCTTCGGTCTTTCGAAAACTTTTAATAAACTTCCTTCTTTCTCTCTCTCCTGCTCCCCTTGCTGCATCCATCCTTCCCATACCTTCTAACAATTTCCAGGAGGCCCCTACGTGATTTAGGAGCTGTTTTGAACCTACCAGACCTGCAACTGAGTTTCTACAGCAAGGAGAAGTGCTGGAAGTCAATTCGCAGTAACTAGGCACCGCCAAGATCAACCATCTAGCAGCAAGCAGGAATTGTAGCCACCAAGTGGCGAGGTGAATCACGGAGATAATTACGGGTTAATCACGGAAGGCAGTTAGCAAGCATGGCTTTGTCTATTTTGTTCATGGTTGTTTAGTGTGACTAGTACAGATTTGAGATAAAGGTTATTGTCTTGAGTCGAGGCGAGTGAATTCAGTTCTAAAACTGTTCCCACTACTACTAATCTGATGATTGCTAAAATTGTGCTTCAGCTTGCTGATTTTCTGCTTCCCACACCCAGGACAAGCCATGAGGTAAGTGTAATTTACAGATTCAGCTACTACTGAGATTGCGATTCAATTTCAGTCTGTCTTTCTCAGTCCCACATTTTGTTCTTCATCTTTAGCCACTTCTGAAAGTGGCTTTACTAGAAAAGAGATTTGTGTCCATCCCACCCTGCCAAATTTAAAATTTAACCAACCTGAAACCCTTATTTAGGAAGGTTTGATATCCTATAGGGTTGAGGTGGCACTTTCAGCCTCAGCCTTGGTTGTTTTCCACCTCACTTTGAGGGGGTTTTATTTATCCTCATGATTTCATGATGTTGTATTTCCGCTCAGAGCTTGCTCTAGCGAGTTTCTTTCTTACTTAATAGAAGTCTCTTTTTTGCAAAAAAACCCTTAGTTAGCAAGGTTTGATATCCTCGTAAAAGGAAAATAAGGCAATCAAGCAAAGCTTCTGACATAGTATAACAGACAAAGGTTCTAGACAGTCAAATGTATTCAATTAAGCAAAATCAGGGGAAGAGAAGAAGATTACAGTCCTGTTCGAATCGCCCACAGGAAAACATGAACTGCTATTAGGACGAAAAACATATGCCCCAGAAGCCTGCACATGTCGCAAAGTTTAGCTAGTAGCAATAATCACTACCATTATCCAACGTTCATCACCCAAAAAAAACAAAGCTGCTAGACTGCACGGAAATAACAAAAGTCATTTCCAAGAATAAACTGTTTAAAATAAATCATTAGTTTCTGCCATAACAGATTCTAAAATGTAAAGGGGAACATACCTGACCCCGTGTCTCCTCTGTATTCCCATCACTTGCATTGTACCAGCAGTAGGATTGCTCCACAGAAACAACTGTCTGCAGAAGAAAACATAACAGAGTCAAGTTGATGCATGCAAGTACAGCTTGCTACAACATGATTTCAGGAATAAATTGCAGGGTGTGTTAGGAAATGGAGTCAAGATGAGTCAGTTTGGTGTGTTCTAGTGAGCTCTAGTGTGAGTTCTAGTCTAGTGTGTGTTAGAATTATTGCTATAATTTAGCAGTGACCAATGTAATGTAATAAGTAGGTTAGGGGCACTTTTCCCTCACTTAGAGGTTTTTCCCCCTAACCATAGTTAGTTCACTAACTATGGTTAGTGAAGTGATAAGGTTTTGTCACTTAGACAAAACCCATCACTCCATTCAGTTGTATCTTACTCTCATCTAATTGCAACTACGTTTTCAGCTCTCTCTCTCTCCTGCTTCTTGTTCTCACCTTTGCTCTCTCTCCCATTCTCACATTTGGTATCAGAGCAGGTTGACCCTGCTCTCTGCTTCCTGCCTCCAGCTCTAGCTCACAAGCTCCATCTGTTCACTGTCCGTACAGATCGTCCGTACAATTCGTACGGAATGATTCCGTACACTCCCGAACAATACCTGCGATGCCATTCGTCATCGTCATCGTACAGTAGTCTTCAGCCGTACAGATCGTCGCCAGACTGTACGGTTCGCCGTACAGTTCCGTACAGCTCCATCGCCATCGTCGCCTGTACAACTACAGCGCCGTACAGCCTGCATCTCCAGGTGTCGTACAGCCTGCAGCCTCTTCCATACCATACATCGTCGCCAGCCCTACATCGTCCGTACCACACGTGTGGCGCCGTACATACCGTACAACCTACAGCAGACATCTCGTCCGTACAGTATGGTCATCCGTACTTTTTTCGTGCAGTCACCGTACAAGCCGTACAGTTGCATTTGGCCTTCTGAGCGGGTTTCATTCATGCAGGCACTTTTGAAGTTGGTCATCTGGCAAACTTTTCTTTGCAGGGAGCCATTGTTTGGCTAGGCAGATTTTTGGACAAATTTGAGCACATTCTGTGAATTGGGCATTTTGTTAAATTTGGGGCTTTTGTCAAACTGCCCCAAGTTGTGCTCAATTTCAATTTGAAGCTTGGGGCTTTTGTCCATTTTTTGGCACACATTGCAAGCAAATTGCAAAGATTGGCCAAGAAATTGGGGCTTTTGTAGGAGATTAGCTATTTGGGTGAAATTTGGCTCAATTTCAACTCCAAATTTGGGGCTTTTGTTCAGAAATTGCAGATTTGGGGCTTTTAGTAAATTTGCCCCTTTTTGGTTGCAATTCCAAGCCACAAATTGGGGCTTTTATGTTGGGAGAGCAATTTGAAAGATTTCAATTCACACTGCCTTTCTGTGAGTGTTTTGAAGCACTCTTGGCAGGTTTTGGGAGAGATTGAATGCTCTGGTAGATTTCTGACAGAGACATTACAGAGATTTGAGTTGCATTTTTAAGCCAGTGTTTGGCTGTGTTCTTTTGGGATTTGTTCACTCCATTCCCGGCAAGGGAATTCAGATTTGCATTTGCTGTTTTTTTTTTCTCAGACATGGCCCAATGATTTCGGTTTCAATGGTCTCTCACAAGAGGATAAGCTGGATGGTACCAACTACTCCCTCTGGAGTTTTATGGTACGCAATATTCTGATTTCTCATAATTTATGGGACTATGTAAGTGGGGATGACTTCCGGCCAGCAAATGTGGCACCTAATACCCCTCCCCAACAAGGAGGAGGCAGAGGTCGTGCACAGGGTACAGCTGCAGCACAAGTTATTGGTGCAGTTATACCTACCACTCCAGAGCAGAAGAGATGGGATTCACGTGATGCTTTAGCTTTGTCGTGTATTTCTCTTTCAGTAAAAAGATTCATCATTCCACATATCCGGTCGTGTAAGACCTCAAAGGCAGCATGGGATATTTTGGAGAGCATGTATGCAGCTCAGAATGATGCCAGGGTGTCTTTTTTGAAAAGAGAATTGTCTCATACACATACGGAAGAGGGCGACTCCATGTCAGTGCACCTCACAAAGCTACAAGACTTACGAGAGCAGTTGCTGAATATTGATGAGATCATTCCTGATTCAGAGATGATTACCACTACTCTGAATTCTCTTCCTGAATCTTATCTCAGCTTTCATACCTCGCTGAATTTGTCTTTGAGGGGGGGTGCAAATCCTCTCACTTTTCACGAGTTGATAGGACTTCTGCTGCAGGAAGAGCAGACTAGGAAAAACATGGCTTCACGAGCAGGTGAACATGCCATGCTTTCAAAATTCAAGCCTAAAGTAAAGGGATAGGCAAAGACTTCAGCAAATCAGCCTTCCAGTGGTTCAGGACAGCTTTCTCAAAAGGCTAAGGGTGATGCAGGTAAGCCAAAGAAGAAGGGAATATGTCATTACTGCAAAAAGCCAGGTCACTACATTGGAGAATGCAAGAAAAGGCTTGCAAAAGAAAAGAAAAACAGCTCCGGTATGGCTGCTGTCTCAGATTCAGCTCCTCATGCACCTGACAATGAGCAAGCTACAACCAACTTTGTGGAGCATGACTATGCCTTCTTGTCTTGCATTTCAGACTCTCAATTGGCTGCTCAAAATAGTACAGTCACTTGTAATGATGACACTTATGCTTTTCTGACATGCAGTTATGATTCTTCCAAGGATGCATCAGCTTTCAGTGTCAATGAGACACATAATATATGGTATTTTGACAGCGGTGCCTCAAAGCATATCACTTCCAGAAAGCCTACTGCTGCTATGCAGAATGCGGAGTTATGGCACATGAGATATGGACACATGCATTATGGCAGCTTGATGACGCTTCAAAAACATGCCATGGTTGATGCATTGCCTCCTCTTGAAACACCTCCTCCACATGCTTGTGAAGGGTGCATTCTTGGTAAAATGCACAGATCTCCTTTTAAGAAGGATGGATCAGTTAAAGCTGTTCGAAAATTACAGCTTATACATAGTGATGTCTGTGGTCCCATGAGGACTCCATCATTGGGTGGTCATCTTTACTTTGTCACTTTTATAGATGACTACTCCAACTACACTTGGGTGTATGGGTTGAAACGCAAATCAAAAGTGTTTATGGTCTTCAAACACTTTGCAGCCATGGTTGAGAATGAATCCGGACTCAAGATACAGACATTACGCACAGATAGAGGAGGGGAGTACTTGTCTGCAGATTTTGATGCTTTTTTGAAAGACAAGGGCATTGTACATCAGCTTACAGTGAGGCTAACTCCTCAGCAAAATGGGAAAGCTGAGAGAAAAAATCGTACTCTTATGGAGATGGATAGATGTATGCTCAAAAGCAAAAAATTACCTCACAAATTTTGGCTTGAAGGTCTCATGTGTGCCAACTATGTTTTGAATCGGGCACCCACAAAAGCTTTGAAGACCAAGACTCCTTATGAAGTTTGGCAAGGGAGAAAGCCTTCTGTGGATCATTTTCGTGTCTTTGGATGCCTTGCATATGCTCATGTGCCTGTTGAGTTCCGGCATAAATTGTCTGATAAGGCAATCAAATGCATTTTTGTTGGGTACAATGCAAAGAGCAAGGGCTACTGTCTCTACAATCCTGTCACACGCAAGATCATTGCCAGTAGAGATGTAATATTTTAAGAAAATTCAGCTCACACTCAAGCTGAATTTGATATGCCTTCTTCTTCCAGTGATGTCTTTGAGGGGTTACTACCCATTGCCTTGGGTTCCCCTGCTGATATATCTGATGAAAATCAGAATTTTCAGATACCTCCACATGCTCCGATTCAGCCACAGGATGCCATACCACATCCACAAGCCGTGGAAGAGGTTGTTCAGCAAGAAATTGCAGATATACACGCAGCAAAAACAGTCCCAAATTGGCTGTTACAGACTCTCAGGGAGAGTAAAATTGATGCTCCATTACCTGGCAGAACTCGGAGTGCAGTAAGGCATGGGGGAGGTGCTCTTTCAGTTGAATCAGCTTATGTAGGTACTCTTCTTGATGAGGAGGAACCTGAGACATTTGAAGAGGCACAGGATAATGTGCATTGGATGAATGCCATGCACGATGAGTTGCAGTCCATTGAGAAAAATCAGACATGGGAAGTTGTCGATTTGCCACCAGGTAAACATGCCATAGGTACACGGTGGGTTTTCAAAGTTAAAAGAAAGCCCAATGGCACCATTGACAGGTATAAGGCAAGGCTGGTCGCAAAAGGATATGCTCAGAAAAAGAGCATAGACTATGAGGAGACTTTTGCTCCTACATCCAGAATGACAACCATCCGGTCAGTTATTGCAATGGCTGCAAATTTTCAGTGGAATGTTCATCAGTTGGACATAAAAACAGCCTTCCTTAATGGAGACTTGTTGGAAGAGGTTTATGTCAAACAACCTCCAAGCTTTGAAATTTTAGGAAATGCACTTAAGGTATGCAAGCTAAATAAAGCTTTGTATGGGCTGAAACAGGCCCCACATGCATGGTATGCAAAGATTCATTCCTTTCTGACCAGCAAGGGGCTGCATAACAATCCAACTGAAACCACCCTCTACATCAAGAAGGATGGGGGGGATATTTTAGTCATCATTCTTTATGTAGATGACTTACTGCTCACAGGGTCAAATGAAGATAATATTGCAGATTTTAAAGTTGAATTGCAGACCACTTTTGATATGTCAGATTTGGGGCTGCCACACTTTTATTTGGGGATCCAGTTCACTCAAGAGCAAAGTGGCATCAGTATGTCTCAATCCAAGTATGTGCAAAAACTCTTGGATAGATTCAACATGCAGGATTGTAAGCCCATAGCTACTCCCATGGAGCCGGGGCTGAAGCTTACAATGCATGAAGCAGGTGAATCATTTGATGTCACACTCTACAGTCAGGCTGTTGGATGCCTCATTTATCTCTGCAATACATGACCTGATATTCAGTTTGCAATTTCTCAGGTGAGCAGATATATGCACAGCCCAAGGACTATGCATTGGCAGGTTGTAAAACGCATCTTCCGTTATTTGCAAGGTACCAAGTCTTTTGGCTTGATGTTTCCCACAAGGGGTGACTTGCAGATGCATGCCTACAGTGACTCAGATTGGGCTGGAGATTATGACACTAGGCAGTCCACAAGAGGCAATTGTTTCTTTTTGGGCAAAGCTTGTATTTCTTGGTTGAGCAAGAAACAATCTACAGTGGCTACCTCTTCATGTGAAGCTGAGTACAGGGCAGCTTTCACAGCAACAGTTGAATGTGTTTGGCTGCATCGTTTATTTGCTGATCTTCATCTTTCATTGGAGGGTCCTTCTCCAATTCTCACTGATAGTCAGAGTGCTTTGCAGTGGCAAAGAATCCTGTGTTTCATGCTCGCACGAAGCACATTGAGGTTCACTATCACTACGTCAGAGAGAAGTTCCATGCAGGAGAGATCAGCATGATCTATGTGTCAACACATGACAATGTTGCAGACATTTTCACCAAAGCACTTCCACGTGAAAAGTTTGAGGCATTTCGCAATGCCCTGAACTTATCTCCTTTTGGTGATTGTGATTGATCATTTCCTTGTACATGACATTGACACTGCAGGGGGGTGTTAGAATTATTGCTATAATTTAGCAGTGACCAATGTAATGTAATAAGTAGGTTAGGGGCACTTTTCCCTCACTTAGAGGTTTTTCCCCCTAACCACAGTTAGTTCACTAACTATGGTTAGTGAAGTGATAAGGTTTTGTCACTTAGACAAAACCCATCACTCCATTCAGTTGTATCTTACTCTCATCTAATTGCAACTACGTTTTCAGCTCTCTCTCTCTCCTGCTTCTTGTTCTCACCTTTGCTCTCTCTCCCATTCTCACAGTGTGTCCTATGGATGCCACGCGTCACATTGGTAGCTATCCCATATGCATTGGTGTTCATATGTGTGTGTGCGCTCTATATAAGAGCTGTACTTGTCTAGTGTCAAATGAATCAAGTATCAAGCCTGCAAGCTCTTTGGTCTAAATGTGAGTACTTTCGTTTTGTTCATTGCTCTTGTTATTTCATTTCCATTTCATTATGTCTCTCTTGGAGTATCATATTCTCTCCCTAGTAGCTCCTGTGCCATTTCCAGCTTGCCGCCCTTGGTTCTTGACCGTGTTTTAAACTTTCTTCTTTTCTTCTTTTTCCACCCCTCTTCTTCCTCCCAAGCAGCTTCAGGTTGATTGGCTTACGCCTCGGAGAAAGTAAGCTTGGTGGTGACACTTGTCTGCCTAGAAGGGCTCAAATGCCAGCACCTTCGAATCCCACAGCCATCAAGGTAATCCTTTCTCCAGCAGATAAGCAACAGGTGCACCATCGACATGCAATCCAGTCACTTCAGGACAAGGCGGTTGTGGGCAGAATTGCGGGCCTCACTCCCACAAGGAGAGAGGTGAGTGACTGGATCTAGGCGAGCTTGACACTAGAAGGAGACCACATCTAAGAGGTCACCGTCTACAGAAGAGGCATCTTCCTCATCTAGCTGAGCTCTCTTGCTACTGCCTTGACACTTGTGGAGCAAAGCCCATCCTCCTGCATCCGATGTACCTTTTCCCTTGGTATCATGGCTTCACAGTGGAGGACATGGACACGACACACCATGTTCCTCGATTCCCGGTGACACTCCGCTTCTCGAGGCTTCCAAAGGAATACAAAGCCATCCTTTCCTCCATTGACAGAGTGTTTGGCACAGTGCTGGAGTCCCCACCAAATTCGGCAGCTTCTGTGGTAGTAGACGATGGGGTACCCAAGATCAGATTGGTGGTAGAGAGCCTAGAGTCCCTCCTAGAGCTAATCCTTCCCTCGAGGGAGGTACACTTCATCAGAGAGTAGAGATCTCCGGCCCACCAGGACAATGTCTTCGTTGCAGGAAGATGGGCCATCTAGCCCGAAACTGCCCCCGTGGTCAGGGACGGACTCCTCTCCCCCCACCCCCGCAAGATAGGCAGAGTCTACAGGCCAGAGCTCGGCACCCCTCCAAACAGGAGCAGCAGGAGTCCCAGACCCCATGGGTGACACCTTCAGAGGGAGAGTGGACCCAGGCGGGGAAAAAGAAAAAGAAACGAAGCAAATTGGCTCGAAAGCGCCGCAAACAACGGGCTAGACACAGGGAGAGAGAGGGAGCAAGACAAGAGGCACCCACGGAGGAGCAGCAGCAGCAACCTCCAGTTGGAGACCCCTCCCTCCCACCAATAGGGACCACGGTGCAACCAAGTGATCCTCCAGTAGTGGAGGTACAGTGACCACTGTCACCTTTGCGTCGGCAGCATGCCTCCGAAGCTCCTGACGTTGCGATGGCAGAAGCTGCAGAGGGTAGCCAAGCAGCGGTTGAGGAGAAGGGGACTCAGAGCCCAAGTGTGCCTGATCGGCAAGGCGAACCTGTGACTGTCCCTATTCCTTCCCGCCCCCCTCCCCCAACGACACCCTCTTCCTCTCCACGTCCTCCCCCTCCTCCCAAGCTCCCCCCTCTCCCTCCTTCCGCCCTTGCCACTCCTGCCATGGTCATCCTCACTACCCGCCCCCATCCCCCCATCCTCACTACCCGCCCCCATCCCCCCACCTCCTCACCTCCCTCCCCTCCCTCCATCCCGGCCTCCCCATCCATAGCATCTTCTTCAACCTCCCCCCCCCTCCCACCCCCCATATCAGTCCTGCCTTAGCTACCTTGCCCATAGGCAAGGGCACGACTGCATCCCCCTCCGCTTCCTATGTGAATCCGTGTGCCACATCATCAAGGCCCCCCTCTTCTTCATGGAATCTTTGACAAGCCATAACTTCCAATCTAGGAAGAATTTGCACATGCTCCAAAAAGGAAAAATAACCAGTTTTTTGAGCTCTACGCGCTTGTCAACTCAAATTTTCTATATGCAATTAGACACTGCCAGATTTGAAAGTATCATCAACTGGTAAGACCTTTGCAATGGCAATCCGCACCCCAACTGTTGAGAAGTTCACCGGGGAAGGATTTCACACATGGTCTACACAAATGAGATATATCCTGATGCACCAAAAGCTTTGGAAGACTGTAAAAGAAGACATACCCACTGTACTTGGAAGGAAAAAGATGAAGCAGCACTATCACTCATTGGATTGCACTTGGGTCCAAACATAATTCATCATATAGACTCTAAGGATCATGCCAAGGATGCATGGGATGAGTTGAACACAGTGTTTGGTGCAAAAGCCAAAAAGCAAGAAATCCATCTTAAGATTGAATTCTATGGTATGCACATGGGCTTCAATGAATCCATGGCACAATTTATCAACAAAATCAAAAGCATTATGACTCAACTAGAGGGCATAAATGCAAAAGTAGGAGAGAAAGATGCACTTGCAATTCTCCTTAAAAGCATGCCTGCAGAGTATAGTGCATTAACAACCACTTTGAAGAATTTGTGAGATCCAAAGTTTGAAGAATGTGTATCCTCCCTTCTCGAAAAAGAAAGAGAGTTGAGTGCCACCTCAACTCTGAAGGATACTCGGAGAAGAAAGGAGATCCTCTCCAAACTCTGAAAAAAGTACCTCTCATGGCTATAGCTGCTTTGGAGGCCGATCTATGGTTTGACAGTAGCGGTTATCAGATTGCCGCCTGAGACAAGGATTGATCCGGCACATTACTGGCCACTCCAGAAGTGTACTAAGATGTTCGGAGTGAACGTCTCCTTCATGTTGCAGTGGGCGCGGAAGATTGGCATTGAGCCGGTGTCCACCCTAGTACGCCGTCGCACGGACATGGACTACTCGCCCTCCCATCAAAGTCACAAAAGGCAGTTTTTCTGGAACAGGCACCCACTCATATGCGAGCCTTGTTTCCTGTTGCCCCGTCCTTATGAGTTGGACCATAGTGAGTTGGAATGTGCACGGGATCCACGACTGTGCACGTAGCCAGCCGCAGTACCTGATCCTTCAGTAGGAGTTGCAGAGGGCAATGGTTGGGCGAGCAGTGGACTTCCTTTCGATACAGGAGCACATGTTCTCAGCATCACACATTCGACGACGCCATCACCTTCTTCCCACGAGAGGCCCGGAGGTGTGGTCTTCTGCTGTAGGACAAAGCAAAGGGGTCTGTATCTCGGTCTCCCAGGCGGTGGCCCCAGACGTCTATGATCAAGGTGAGCTTAGGGCAGTGGATGGGAGTCAGGATGTGAGAGTCCAGGATCGGAATCCTGATTGAGTATGCCCCGGCATGCAAATAGCACCGTCAGGCCTTCTGGAGGAGGCTGATGGAGCGTCTGCCAGATGTTGACTCCTAGATCGTTGGAGGAGACTTCAACAACCTGGAGTTCAGGGAGGACAAGCAGGGGGATGTCTCCTTTTCCAAGATGCCAACTTCACAGCGGAGCACGTGGAAGCAGTTCATCTTCACAATCAGTGCTAGAGACCCGTGCAAAGAGCCAAAGTTTAGCAGGATACCTGGCAGCCTCGATTTCTCATTCAGCCAGAGGAGACATGATGGACTGCTTGAGAGACTGGATCGCTTCTACCTTTGGGACTGGGCACTCCACATAGGCAGCTCTACAAGGATTCTAGCAGCCACCACGATGTTAGACCACTCTCCAGCAGTCCTATACCTAGACCAGCCCTATCCAGATTTTCCCCAAAAAAGAGGTCCGCATCCCAGATGACCTCTTGTAGGATGAGGAGCAGATTATGGCAGAGATCTGGCAGCAGTCGGAGTCAGCACCTCACGAGGGCTGGGTTTTGTGGGTGGCAGATGCGATTCAAAGGAGCAGTGAGGAGTTGTAGTCCTATGCCCTTAGACAGAGGAGGGCTCTTCAGGAGCGCAAGCATGCACTACGATGAGACCTCGCCTCCATAGAGAGGCTCAGGGAGCACGTGCCAGGACCCCAGTGGCTTAGTGACCGATATGAGAGCGTGCACCTTGAGCTCCATGACACGGAGGTTCAGCCGGCTGAGTTCTCCTACCACTCCACTTGGGCCCGTTGGGTATAGCAAGGGGACAAGATGACAAGGCAGTTCTTTCATACCACTGGACCTCGATTGGCAAGCACGCAGTTGTAGTGTTTACGGGATCCGTAGGGCATTATGCTCACCGATCCACAGAAGATTCTAGAGCTGACCACGGTTTTCTACAGCCAGCTCTTTCAAGCGGAGAGGACTCTAGCCTGCCTTGTGGCCCGAGAGATAGTTTGGGACCACGTTTTGACGGTAGTCTCGCGAGAGTTGTGCAGGAGTCTGGAGGAGCCTTTCACGGATGAGGAGATCCGAGAAGCCATCAAGGCCCTCCTATCCTGGCAAAGATGGCTTGACCCCGGCCTTCTTCTGGAACTTCTGGGATATCATCTCCACCCCTTTTCGCTTAGCTTGCTAGGAGATCTTTGACACGGGCTCCCTTCCTCAGTCCTGAGCGTCCTGAGCAGGGGGTGGATTTGTTTAATCCCAATAGGGGAAGATAGGTCAGACATTCAGCAGTGGACCTAGCTAAGATCTTGAGTTTGCAGTTACGACCTCATCTCACCGACATCATCCATGACACGCAGACTAGCTTTGTTCAAAAGCGCAGTATTCTAGACAACATTTTCACGTTCTCGGAGGTAGTGGATTGGGCAAGGGAGGAGTCACAACCATTGGCCATCCTTCTCTTTGACTTTGAGAAGGCTTACGATAGGGTGGAGTGGTCTTTCCTAAAGGGCACTATGCAAAGGTTGGGTTTCTGAGACAGATGGATTAGAGGAGTCTCTACACTTACGCAGGGAGCTCTAGTCAGATGCTTGTCGGTGGACACATGGGCGAGGCTTTTCCTCTCTCCCCCTCTATCCGTTGTCAGGGCTGTCCCTTAGCTCCCTTTCTTTTCCTTTTTGTGGTGGAGGTATTGGGCTACTACTTGAGATCACAAGTGGCGAGACTCACGAGTTGAGGCTCCCAATTAGATAAGAGGAGGAGCTTCTAGAGTTAGAGTTTGTAGATGACATAGCCTTGTACGTAGAAGGCACCACAGCAAGCTTGGAGAGAGTCAGGGGAGCCCTGGTTATCTACTACGAGGCCTCGAGTGCACAGATCAAGTGGACAAAATCCATTGGTTTCTTCATAGGCTCTGAGGAGACACAAGAGATTCGAGAGTGGGGGAGTGCCTTTGGCTTCCACTCGATTCTGCGGGGCCACATAGCGAGATACCTCAGATACCAAGTGGGTATTGATATTAAAGCAGAGCAACATATCACCCCGGTCCTCGAGAGTGTTCCGCGCAAGCTTCTCTACTGAAGCTTGGCCAAACTCTCACTAGCGGGTCGGGCCTTAGTGGCAAACCAGGTTCTTCTTGACACAGCCTAGTACATTGCCTCCTACTGGTGTTTTCAAAAAGGGTGCATTGGATAGCTCTGACGTTTGGTTCTGAATTTCCTCTGGGCAGGATCAGACGGCACGAGGAATACCAAAGCTCGGGTCGCTTGGTAGACGGTGATCATGACATAGGCATTCAGAGGCTTGGGCATCATAGATCCGGAGATGCAGAGCAGAGCCCTCTTGGGCAAGTTGGTTGTGCGCAGCCTCACCCCTGGCGTAGAGCCCTGGAAGCTCCTCTTGCAGCGAGGGCTTCTCAGGAACACCCCACGCATTGGGGGGCAGTGGCAACATTCACATAGATGGATCTTTTTAGAGGCCCCCCTTGCAGGGGAGAACCCCATGATGAGCAGCCTCCATAGGGTCTGGCAGAGATTAGCAAGGAGCCTCATCAGCAGGGCTTAGCCCAGTTGCAGAGAGGAGTTCGAGCGCCAGTCCCTCATCTGGCAACCGGAGATCAGGATGGTGGCCTGGTTGACTGAGGGAGGTCACACGCTCTAGATTGATGAGGTCTCTCCAGCTTACCGGATATAGGGTCAGAGTATTCAGAGGATAGAGCTCCATGAGGCGGTCCCTCCTGATAGCCCGGATCCTCATTCTCTCCCGGAGGATAGCGTGTGGGACATAGTAGCCAGTATCACGGCATGGAACATTTGGGTTGCTCGCTGTAGTCTGGTGATGGGTGAGCATCCGGTTCCACCCACGGCTACCTTGGTCGCCATGGCAGGATATCTACACCCTGCGCTCCACCTAGGAGCGTGGGTAGGCAGTGAACGGGGTTTCTCTGGAGCAGGCTGGTTTTTCCTTCTTTCAACACTGCCATTGAGTGGCCTACTGCAATGGTCCAACAATTACCTGTATCCATGGGGTCTCTAGCTTTGTGAATCGAAATGGTATCGATACTCCGAAAAGTAAGGAAGTCTTTAGAGAAAACCTCATTGAAAAGCTTGCCCAAGATTGAAGCACATGTTTCCCAACCCTAAGTAAGTCGATAAATATGTTTGAAAGCCTTCATGATCCTTGGGTATACCAGGCCTCTTTACAATTGATTTGGTGAAGAATGTCAAGCTGGTGGGCTGGGGATGTCCTCTGTTGTGGTGAAGGGTGTTAGCATAGGCCTTCCAACAAAGACTAGGATGGGGTATGGTGATCTTATCGATGTAAGGGAAGGACTATGTGGTGCAGCAAGATGGATGGACCTGAGGCGTTGGCCTTTGGCATCTAGGGTTGAATGGATATCTATATCTTCTATAAGAGTAACTATGTTCACATCGATTGTACTACAAGCCAAGGCATGGGCAGTTGGACACATTGAGCAACAATCTTTGAGCCCACCAGCTTTGTTGTTTTCATAGTAGATCCAAGAAGAGTTGGGAGCAGGGATGCCTTGCCGGTTTTTAAACTGAGTAAGACGAGACAGTACATGCCATTAAATTTGATGTAAAAACATGACAGGGCCAATTTAGATGAATCTTCTAGCATATCTCATCACTGTGACAGAAACACAGAAAGATAAATTCAAATAACAGAAAGGGGCTTCCGTTATACCAAGAACCAGGCATGGGAAGTTTATAAGTTGCAGCTGAAATTTACATGAGTGGATAATTTATTGTACCGAAATCATTTGATACGAATCATGAGAAGTGTTAGATTCTTAAGGTGTAGGCCATACACATGATGAAAATGTAGGTTCACAAACAAGCACCATTAGAGCTGAAGGGGAAATTTGAAAGTCACCTGCATAACATAGCTCTTACGTTGTGCATATTGAGACACTTGGCATTCCATAGACAAATCTAAATGTTAAAACAACAAATTTAACTTACTCCATCATTCTTCTTTATCTGCTCAAGTAGACCAGTTGATGATGAGAACATAAATTCTGTTGAGGATGACTGTAGTGCAACACCCTGATGAAAGTCATCTTCTTGAATGTATGAAAGATATGCAGGAGCTGACAATAAGGTATAACATCAGTTTGAATTGGTGAATATTTACACAAAAAATAAATTAATTACAACTTTTTAAAAAACTGAATAACAACCCATCAAATTGCTTAAGAAATAAAAGAACCATATCAGATTTTGAATGGCAAGAATGTTACTACAAAACTAAATAATCATAGGTAGACCTTTAACAGGCTCAAAATCTGACACAAATACATGTAATCAGAGCTGAAAAAACTTTAACTCACAAGTCTCATTGTGAGATGGTCTGACATAAAAAGTGGCATATCCAAGAGGTGGCACGTCACAACTGAATGTAAGTGTAAAAAGTGGCTTATCAGAATCTGAAGTTCCAAAATTGCTCTGAAGATGTTGTTCCCTCAATCGTTTTAAGGCAACATTGACAGGGACAATTTGTGACGGCACTCCATTTCCATTTGAATCAAACACCTCAAGCTCATAACTTGAAACCTGTAGAATCAAACTCCATGAGACCTTATAAAATCTCATGACACTGTAAAAAGAAAGAACTTATCAGCAGAAGGTACGCAAATGAGAAACCAACACAGGAAAGATTGAAGGGATCAAGGTCAGCCATTCCTTTCTCGAAATAACAAATCCGCGCAACGCATAGTAACTTTTGAAAGGTTTTAGGTCCTATCCAAACTTAGGATCCAGTATCGCCTCAACGATCTTCAAAAAGAAATTTATTCCCTCCTTGCAATTACCAAGTTATGATTGTCCAGATAATCAGCTATGTTACTTGAATACACAGTAGGAGATCACTGATTCAGGATATGCAATTGTTCCCACCAGGAGAGCGCTCTGGGCGAGATTTGACAGTCACCCCTCCTCTCCAAACTATTTTTGGAGACATCTATGGAGATCCCATGGGAAGAGACAAGATTCCTATATTTTTTTGGCTCTTCCAACATGGAGGTATTGCTGTGAACTTGCAGAGAGGAACATTTGGAGCAGACACCCATTGTCCATGATGACCTTTAGAACTGGGTTCATCTAGCACTGCCTATGGAGTTCTAGAGAGGTCTAGAGGATATGGCAAATTATTCTTCTTTTGCTCAGCACGATTAGAAGAGCTGATTTGTTCATCACTTGGGGATCAGATGCATGGCTTATACAATTCAGACCCCAAATGCACTATGATGGGGCAGGTGTAGGTATTACACTCAACCATTGATAGGGGTTACCCTCAGGTTTTCACCTAGATGCGGTGCCCACTACTCCCTTTAGGCGTCTAACTAGCTTCATCGCTTTTATTTGAATTACTCTTAGGGCGTTTTGCTCATCACATCCTTTTTTCCCAAAGAAGAGGACCGTGTATTCAAGAGCGCCTTGCTGCAGCAAGGGCTCAACAACAAGTTTTGTTAGATCAGAGAGCAGAGTATGCCTTTCATGCATAGGAGTTGGTTGGATTCAGATGGGAGGAAGAGTCAATAAACACTTCTTCTCTACTCTTGGCCCAAGACATGGTAAAGAAAGTATTTCTCAGCTTATTGACTATGAAGGGGACTTGCATAAAAATCATGATGCTGTCTTGCATATAGCTTTAGATTTTTATGCCTCCTTTCAGTAGTCGTAACACACTTGCTAGCAATGATACCAAGCACAAAGTTTGGCAGAGTATTCTAGCATTTGTGAAACCACACATGAGAGTGCACCTTTCACCAATCCCGAATTTAGGGGCAATGCCTGGGTTTATATGGGTTGACACCTTCCTTTTTATTGCTTTTTGGGACATGATTGGGGAACATGTTACCTCAGCCCTATAGAATGTTTGGGACTTTGGTACTATGCATGATTCACTTACAGAGGGTCTCATTTAGCTTATCCCAAAGGGAGGTTGCAGATATTTGATCTCCCAACGGATGCCCATCACTCTTTTGGGAACCCTGTGTAAGATTTTGGTGAATGCTATCAATTTGCGCCTACATCCCATACTTCTAGATCTCATTCATGATACACAAATAGTCTTCGTGCATGGAAGAAGCATTTTTAATAATATCTTTCTCATTTTGGGAGGCTTTACATCGGACTATGCAAGTTGCAACGCAGCCAGCGGCTTGTCATTCTACTCTTGGATTTCGAGAGAGCAATTGATAGAGTAGATTGGGGTTCTTTGGAGGGTACCATTTTACACTTTGGATTTTATAATCTTTGATCAAAGGGGTTTCCTCTTTTATCAGCCCACAGCCATGTGCTTATTAGAGGAGTCAGGGACGACAAGTTGCAAATTGCTAGATCAGTTCGCCAGGATGTCCCTCTTGCCCCCTTCTTGTCTTTATTTTAAGCTAAAGCAATGAACGTATTTTTGGATCTCAAGTAGACAACATTGGGCTCAGACTTCTCCTGAATCTTCAGAAGGATGATGGAGCTCTTGGATAGTGAGTTGGCTGATGATACTGCTGTTTTTTTGGATGCCACTCCAAACAATCTCACTTCTTTCAAGGTAGCCTTGGATTTATTTTACTCTGTAGAGCAGGCACACATATTAATTGGAATAAATCCAATCGCTTTTGGATTAGTGACGAGGCCAATTTGGGGGACTGATTTTGGCTTTTCCTTGGATTCGAGGGGTGTTTCTGTAAAAACTTGGGCTGCCAGGTTGTGTGGGCAGCTCTGCTTCACAACAATTTACCCTTGTGTTAGAGGCCTTGTGTTAGAGAGTATCAAAAGGAAACTCCTTTTTGGAGTTATGCAGACTTGATCTTGTTTCCATGGTGGTGGTGGTCAGCTAGGTACTACTGGCTACAACATGGTTTGTTTGCTCTTGTTGGTGCCATTCTAGGGTTTGCATCACTCAGCTCAAAAGGGCGATAAGGAATTTTCTATGGAGTGGACTAGATGGTTTAATAGACAGCAAAGCTAAGGTGATTGGGAGACCTTGACCCTCCCCACACAGGAAGGAGGCCTTAATATAATAGATCTAGACTTGCAAAGTAGAGCCTTATTGTGCAAGGTGGTGGTCAAAGGGATTTTGCCAGGATAGGAACCTTGAAAGGATTTTTGCATTCAATGCATACAATCATGGTCGCCTTCCACACGTAGAGATTGGATGGATAGTACTAGGTGGACCTTAACCTCATCCCATCTCAAGGCTTCTTCCTCCCTTTTATGGCTGCTATCCTGAAAGCTTGGGGAGTTTCCCCTTCCTTTTGGGAAGAGAGTGATAAGCAATCATTCATGTGGAATGAGAATATACTTCATGATCATGACAGACCACTTGGTACTTCTCATTATATGCAATGGTCTAGATGGGAAGGAGGAAGTAGGTGCCTTTAGAAGGCACCTTTTATAGGCTGCCTCAAAGCCATTCAAGTCGGCCCATAGGACTGCGTGGGCAGGCCTACCAGCCAACCAACCAACCAACTCGTTGGTCGGCCAAGTTTGCTAGGAAAGTCGGCTTATTTCCCCTTCTAGTGCAGTCTTCCAGCCCTTGTGCAGCTCATCTCTGCTGCAGCAAAGCATCTGTACTGCAGCCCAGATCCGCCATACAGTTCAAGCCCAAAGTGGAGGGGACCAGCAGCACAACAGTTTGGATTTTGGGACAACAGCAGCAGTGAGGTTTGGGATTCTCTTTCAGCAGCATAGCTCTCAGCTCAATTTTGTATGCTAGCTTGAGTTCTCCTTTTCCATTTCATCTATTTTCTGCACAGCAAGTTCCCGCATGTTATAGGGAATGCGATCTATGTTAGAACCATCCCGAAACCAAAAAACACTGCAGGTCACGTGAAGCCAAAAAACACTGCTGCACGTGACCTGCAGCAATATCCAAAAGTATATCATTCGTAGACCTGGACAACATGCCCCAGAATGAACATCAGAGATCAAAGCATCCTCGTCTGATCCTCGTACGAGAGTCCTATGACCTGAAGTGGGTCCCTTGATCTTGTAAAGGCCCCAAGCCAAGTTGACTAAAAGTGACTTGCATGAACACCATCCAAGGGTATTACTCAATCAATCTGCTAAATTTTCCCAGCACTTCCTTTGAGCTGACTTACAAATTGAAGCCTATGATCATCTGGAAGGTTTTTGAAACCCTTCCAAGAACAAACAAAGGAAGCAAGACCTAGACTTGGTGCTGCCCAATGGGGCCTTGCCTGTCCTCCCAAAGAAATGAGAAATAACAGTCTACAAGTGTGGAACAATCTGTAAAGGCGGTCCTCTTTCATCCTGAATAAGGCTGTCTTTGAACTTCAGCGCCTTGACATTTACCTTGGCTGTTAGTTGTGCAAAGAATACTATTGGAGCCATCATTTTGGAAACTAGCATTCGGAGTGTAGCGGCTCATCAAGGGAGAGGAAGAGGGGGGAAAGACAAGAGAGTGTGGATTACAATGGAGTGAGGAGTGACAAGGAGTACATCAGCGGGTGAAACGCTCTTTGCTCTATTGTTAAAAGAATTGCAACCAAGAACAAAGAACTTTTTTGTGCTTGAGGATATGGCACTTTAGGTACTCTTCTACTTGGGAAATGTGTACACATAGGTGTTCTCTCACCTCTCAATCGAGTCCCACCTTGATCACCTAAATTTTAGTAAATTGTAGTTTCTTACCCGCAACATAAAGAAAACTCAGCTATAGATATGAACTGGAAGATTGGAAATATTGTAGTTCCTACTATACAAGTGCAGAAGCATGGACTCTCTCAAGGCAGTTGCCTCATGAGGAAACATGCCAACATATGATTAATAAGACAAATTAAATGCAAAAAGACAACATAATGCAATACAATGACTGAAACAAGACCATGTGCCACAAGACAGTTACAAATGTGGACTGACAAAAAAGGTCAACTCTATAAGTATCCAACCTGAGATACAAGAAATCTAAAGCACTAGAGGCCACACCGCCCCAGCTACGCTCCGTGCTCTCACGAACTCACACTCTCCAACCACTTATAATTCTTAGAGACTTCAAGACCTTGCTTACAAAGTAGCTGTACCAGAAAGATCCTGAGTGCATCAAGTTTTCCATAGTAGCAACCTGAAAGGATAATCAGGTGATGATGATTCCTTGATAGTTGAAAAAGTCTAATTGGGTTAATAGAACCATCTTCTATATCACATTATCTAGAAGGGAGTTCATATAACAATAAAAAAAGAACACGATACACAATATATCTACAATGCCTAGTCTAGTGCAACAATATGTTAAAAGACATTTTAACTTGGGAAAAGATAAGAAATCTCTAGAAGAGGTTTTCCAAATTTTTGAGAATGTAGATGTTTCTCAAGGGAAAGGAAATGTTGAGTCAATTGAAAAATAGGGACTGCAAGTATGGATTATGCTTACGTAAGAGATCACGAGGACTCAATAGTGTGTAAAAGAGCTGCATGTTAAAGGATGGAACCATTTAATAATGGTGCATCTTCATAATCTTAAAGGTCAGGGTCAAGGATAAACTTTTTTTTTTTTTTTTTGGTTTAAAGAAAGTGCCAAATATATTAAGAGGAGGGGGTCAATCCTGCGAAAAAAAGAGACCCAATACAAAAATTGGCCTTTCCAGGGGGAACCCCTAGGCCTACGCTAAACCCAGCAAACTAAACCCTACCTCGAGGATAGGAAGGCTTCCACAGCGATGAGTGCGTGACTAACCACCGGATCAGATCTTTCTAGCACCTTACTAAAGTCACAGAGATAAACTTTAACAACAGCATCTATAGCCGAGACTCTAAACCCGGGCTGGATCTGTGCCAGAAAACATTTCTGTTCCGGAGTTCCCAAACACCAAGGATCACCGCGACCCTGAAGTATTTCCAACTCGCCGCCAGACTTGATAAGAGTTTTGCGGTGTTGCCCAAGATAGGTAGTCTCCATTGCCGGCCAATTCTGAAGCTGGCCATAAGGCGGGACTGACGCACTGCCTTCTCTAGCTTCTTCCACACCTCCCTTGCACAAGACACCTCCACAACAGGTGCCATAGGACTTCACTAGAACTTCCGCAAAGTCCGCACCCTAGATCCACCTGCAATTCTTTTAGCTAGCTTCGCCTTGACCATAAACCATTGGTTGATGATTTTCTAGGATAAATTTGGCCTTCCCCACCGTGCATCCCTTCCAAATGTCTTTGGGGCGCGCCTTCCACCACGCCACTCTCCGTCTGAGTCCCCCATTTCTTGTTCAGCGCACCTATCGGCCCTTTGGCATCGATTAGACACTTATACAAATGCCTATCAGAGGATTTATGGAGTGGAGTCTTACCTAGACTCCATTGCGCAGCCCTCCCTTCACTTGTTGTGACACAGTTCAATGGCCAGTTATCCGGGATCCTCTTTAACACGGCTTGCAAGAGATCCTTTTCCCCATCTGAAAGATGAAACACACCCTGCAACTCCTCAATTGCATACCAATCTGCCTTACTAGCATTCCATATGCCCCGCCAGCAGCAGCTGATGCCCTTCTTGAAAAGATTCCGTGCTCTTACTTTATTGTGCCATGCAAATTCTTCCCACCATATGGACTCGAGCGGACTCCTGTCACCTCGCATCCCCTTCCTGTCCTTCCATTTTCAAGAGCCCCACACACTCCTTCCACACCTGCCCCGGCAACCAAGTCTGAGCCTTTCATTGAAAACGAAAAGTGTGACAAGAATCTGTCATACCAACCAAGGTCTCTCCATTGCCTTGCCCCTTTTCCTTTGTGTTGTCGATGCAAAACTTTGTGAACTCCACCCACCATGCCCTACTGTCAAACAGGTATGTCATCCATTTACCTTGCAAAGCGGTGTTTCTGAGCTTGATATGAGGCAAGCCCAATCCTCCGAGCATCTTAGGAGGCTTCAGTGGCTCCCACGGGATGCAATGAGGCTTCCTTCTACCTAGCTCCTTTGTCCACAGGCTTCCCCAGAATAATGTCTCGATCTCCTCCCAGTGAGTCTTCATAAATTGCCAAATCGACGCAACATACGTAGCTGCTCCCATAAGGATATCGTGCACTACTTTGACATCTAGCGTTCCACCCAAGAGCCATCCCGTGCCACCTCTCAACTTAGCTTTTATTTTTGACTTGAACCATTCAAATCTTTGACGGAGTGCGACCCCAGACCCAACGGCACTCCAAGGTATCTAAATACTTCCCCCCACGGAATGATGGTGACTCCCAAGCCGGTTACCCACTCCGGTGGAGGCTCTCTACTCGACCTAAGGGGGAAATTTTGTTCCAACTGCATTTGACCCCGAGGCTTTACAGATTGTGTTAATTACTTCCATTAGGCTCTCTACATGACCCCTGTTCTCCTAGGTATTGGCTATGGTGTCATCTGCAAAGAGTTGGCACGTAAACTGCTCACACGACGGACTTGGGTAAAACTCCAAGACTTCAAGACTCACATTGCACATGGTTGAGTACTTCCTTCAAAGGACATATATTTGACCCTTTTTCCAAGAAAGAGTAGTTTGGGTGGCTATTTTTTAAAGCTATCTTGGCAATGCAAGCTCGAAGCTCAAGGGTCTAGGCGCTCAGAAAAGGGAAGCCCCCATCATGCAATTGGATGTCCATAATACTTGTTGGAATTGCTCTTCAATCAAACATATATCTTTGATGGGTAGATTTCTCATTTTCTAAATGGATGATTTCTTTATCTCTTTTGATGATATCTACCTATAAATATCTATTGGATAAGCATTGGAACTAACTTTTGCAATATGTAGGGAAATTGTGCGACGGCAGCTGCACCCCTTGAACATCTCCTGAGAAGACCTTCTTATTCATCGCGTGGAGCAGCGGGACTGTACATAATGCAAACAAGAGGGGTGCGAGGGGGCACCCCTATTTCGATGACCTTTTTAGTCTGAACCTCCCAATAGCACCTCCGTTGATACAGAGAATTGCTGCTGCGTTTCCAAAGAGGCACTCCACCTTTTTCCAAAGTCCGTTCCCAAACCACAACCTCTCAACGACCCGCAAGATATAGTCCCAACGAATCCTGTTGTAGGCCTTATCAAGGTCCAGCCCGCAAAGTAGAATCTTATGCCCCGTGCTGCTAGCATAATCCAACGTTGAAGCCACATTTAAAATGTTCTCATAAATATCCTTCCCTTTCAAAAAGCCATTCTGTTCTACATTCACAACCGAGCTACAGAGGTTCCTGATTCTGATTGCCAGCACCTTCGCAATCACCTTGTACAACGTATTCAGCATGGTGATCGGCCTCCAATCCCCGCCGACCTTCATTCTAGAATCTAGATTGCCTTTTAGGGAAGAGTTTCATCAAGCCTGAGTTGACATCTTCAGACATGGTTGGTTTTCGACATCTCCTCCTCTCTGGCTTCGCCATCAGGAGAAGCCTCAGTCGGCAGGGTCTCAACGAACTCAACCACCTCTTGTGAAGAGGCAACTTCCAACTGGTCTTGAGGCCGGTTGGACGTACCTAGGGGTGACATATCTTGATTGTCTTTGTCCTGTTTAGGATCCACAAACTCTAGCTTCTCCGGCTTTGACCTCCCTTTCTTCCCCACTGTTCTCCATTCATCCGTACTTTGTGACATGACCTGAAGACTTGGCGATCCTTCGTCGGAATCGCTTTGGCTCGTGTGAGGTTGCTTTGGCGAATTGTCCATCCTCTGCCTGTCCATCTCCGGCTTGTCCATTTGATCAACTAGATCATCATACTTCCGGACCTCCAAATCATCCTTGTTGTTGGAGATATCATAGTCAAAGAGTGTGTTGTGAAGTGTTGGTGTGTAGTACTAGGTGATCTAGTACTAGTCTGTGTGTGTGAGTCTTGTGTGAGTGCCATGTGTCATCATGGGACTTCATCCCATATACAGTAGGGTACTAGTGTGTGAGTGAGTAGCCTACATAAGGCTTGTGCTTCACTTGTCTTGTCATACTTGATGAATGAATGAATTTCATTACGTCTTCATTTGAGCATTATTTCCTCACACCCCCCCCTCTCTCTCTCTCTCTCTCTCTCTCTCTCTCTCTTTCTCTCTCTCCCTTCACCATGTTTCTAACATGGTATCAGAGCCACCTTCCATAGCTGCCACGTCACCCTTGCTCTAACCCTAATTCATCATCCTTGCCCTAACTTCAGCCTCTTTCCTTCTGCAGCCGCCTCATCTCTTCTTCGTCTAACCTCTCCACAGCCCTGCTGGTCGGCTTGTTTTCAAGAGGCATGTGCACACGTGCTGCTGGTCGGCATCTCCTTCAAGTGGCGCTTGTATATGTGCTGATTCGGAGCATTCCATTCCTGCTTAAAGGGTTTCCAGGCCGTTGCAACAGAGCTGTCGCATTGGGTGCAGACTTTCGAGCCTTTTGGAGGCATTTTCGACCAGTTTTGGAGCTCTCCTTTGCCAAAAATCAGGGTTTCTGAGCTGCTGCTGCATAGCCGCCTTCAACGGAGCATTTTTGGAGGTTTTCAACGCCAAGAACAAGCATCTATTGCTGCTGCTGTGTAGTCGACCAATTGACAGCTTTCTCTGCAGCATTTCGAGTCATTTGAAGGCATTTACGAACTATTTCCAGCACTCCAGCCCACGACTTGCTCCATGCAGATTTCGGGCCTCTAACTGCCTCGAAACCCTAAAAGTCGATTTTTGCAAAATCTGCTCAGATCTTCCAAAAATTTTAGGGCTTTTATGATTTTAGGGCTCCTGAGTGTTGCAAGAACACTCTCCTGCGAGAAATTTTGAAAAGCCCCAAAATTTTCCAAACCCTAATTTCCTGCTAAACCCTAATTTTCAAAATTTAGGACATTTCTGTTTTTTGCATCCCCTGAGCTGTATTGAAGTCTCCTGCATGTAGACATTTGGGGATTTCTCAAAATTCATGTAATTTCATTACTATCTTATACATTTATTTTGGCATTTTGCCTCCTTTGGGCACAATGCTCAAATTTGAAGATCTTTTTCGCATTCAATGACTCTCCGATCGGCACATTGAGGGTCATGACATGATCTCCCTTGGTAGCTGCTCCCATGGACTTCATCGACACATCATTGAACCTAGCCTGGTTCTTCACTGATATACCTCTTCGCATCAGGATGTGCACACTCTTGTGCGGTAGCTACTTCGGGATCATGGGTTCTCTGCCCTTGCTATGCATAAAATGGTTGAAAATATTTCTATGTTTGAGTTCAAGGTTCTTTGCCTTGAGTAGTCCCTCTAAAATGAATGTTTAAAGAGTCAATAAGAGGTCCTCTGCCTTGGGTTGTCCCTCAAAAATGATTGTATTGTGTTTT
The DNA here is from genome assembly GCF_047967505.1 of Dipteris shenzhenensis. NCBI lineage: Eukaryota > Viridiplantae > Streptophyta > Polypodiopsida > Gleicheniales > Dipteridaceae > Dipteris > Dipteris shenzhenensis. The sequence goes on from NC_141610.1 coordinate 27,532,164, forward strand.
ACTTTGGTTGATGGTATCGACCACCCAGTTCAGAGTAAGGGGGGATGATGAGTGATGGTTTGCCCTTGCCGGTCGCAAGCTGACTGAGAAGTCACTATCACACAGGAGGTGTTGGATAGTTGGACTTGCTCTTTGCAGTATTGCGGTTAAGGGGGGATCACTCTACTCTTGCGTGTTGGGTCTCACACTCTTTGCTCTAATGGGGGTGTTGGAGATATCAGAGTCAAAGAGTGTGTTGGTGTGAAGTGTTGGTGTGTAGTACTAGGTGATCTAGTACTAGTCTATGTGTGTGAGTCTTGTGTGAGTGCCACGTGTCATCATGGGGCTTATCCCATATACACTAGGTGCTAGTGTGTGAGTGAGTAGCCTACATAAGGCTTGTACTTCACTTGTCTTGTCATACTTGATGAATGAATGAGAGCCTTTCATTATGTCTTCATTTGAGCATTATTTCCTCACACCCTCTCTCTCTCTCTCTCTCTCTCTCTCTCTCTCTCTCCCCCTTCACCATGTTTCTAACACTTGTCACCCAAGGCAAGTGTGGTATTCACCTGCTTAAGTGGATTGTTCTTGGCAAAGTGTCCAAGATTCTTGTAGACATAACATGCATCCGGGAAGGGGCTGAATTTAACTCGCTGTGTGAACGGTGAACCATCCGGGAACCTGATCTCAATATAATCTGGGATCGATTGGGTCCCATCCCATAAAATCCATACCTTTCTTCTACCTACCACCCGGGAGCAAAGATGTCGGGGGACTTGCACAGAACCACGACGGGAGATTCAAAAACTCCACCCACACCTCGCAATCGTGGAGCAAAAAACAATTGACGCTGCAGTCTGGCGTCCATGCAAGCACCAAAACCGGGGCACCATAGAACTGAAAACATCTACCAATGAGCTCGTTTCGAATCATTTCCGATACGCACTTAAGCAGAAAAAACCCTCTACCCTCCAGAGCTCCTCATTGGGAGAATTTTCAGATTTCTGCAGACTTGCAGAAAACTTTTTGGTAGAGGCTCTGGAAATCCCACCGGAATAGAAAAATCACTCTCTTCTTTTGGCTTTCTATTCATGGTGGGATAGCAGTGAACCAATGGAGATCTAGGTTCAAGGCTGACCCTACTTGCCCTTGTTGCCTTTTTGCTTCGGAGACAGTACAGCATTGCCTTTAGGATTGCAGACAGGCGAGAATCATATGGAAGGGGATTGCAAGACTTTTCAGCACTTCTGTTTTGTTTGCCTCCCCTTCTATATGGCCTAGGGATCAGTGGCTTGGCTCACTCTTTCAAGGCCCCAGGTTTTCTTTGAGGACATGACTCGTCTTGGGCTCTTCACATTCGACGACACCTTGTGGAGGCGTGCTCTCTAGAGGATGTTCCGGCCACTCTCTTCAAGGCTGCTCATTCCTCGGTTGACTCTCCATGGGAGGTTTTAGCTAGCATTGCAGCATGGCACATTTGGAGAGCCAGATGCACTGAGGCTTTGGAGGGTTCTCAGGTTCACCCTTCTTAGACCTTGGCTAGTACTTGGACAGATACTGTACACACTCTGATGGCCATATGGGCAACCATGCAGGGATTCTCTCGAGCAGCCTCCTCTAGAAGAGTTACTTTTCTCAAGGATTGGAGAGACTCTCCCTTCCTTGATGAGATTTCTACAGGGTTGAGTTGGCATTTTCAGCCTCAGCCTTGGTTTCTTTCTACCTCATTCTTCTGAGGTGGTTTTTTATTACATGCTTAGCATGTTGTATTTCCGCACAGAGCTTGCTCTAGCGAGTTTCTTTCTTACTTAATAGAAGTCTCTTTATTAAAAAAAAAAAAAAAAAAACCCTCTGTCCAAGAACCTTGCGGAATAGCAGTTATCTATGAGCTCGCATTCGTATAGCATGAGTTCGTGAAGTTCGTCCAGCGAAGGAATTCAGCCGGTAAAGAAGAGGTAAAGTCCTCCTCTGCACAGCTTCCCCAACTCAGGCCTGATTTCCTCCACCTCCAGCTCGCAAATCAACCCGTGTTTCCTGCCAGCTTTGAACCATGGCTTCCGTTGAGCTTCTTTGGCTCTTCTGGCCGTCCCTACCAACAAGATTCTCCTGATCTCTTCCTCGGGCAGAGGAGAGAACCCTGCTTACACCTTTTTTAGCACTTCGATATATGATGGCGGGCCTTTCAAGTCATCATTCTCATCCTCGGGAGCTCCGACTGGATCCTCCGAATCTTGTGCCTCGGCCTTGTTTGTCTCAACTGCAATCTGCAGAACGGAACCCTCCTCATGACCAGACTCCTTACTCATAGCCTTCAGACTAGACGGCAGTAGTGTCGCAGGTTCCCTCCTAGGTCATTTCAGCGAGACCCTTGACCCCCTTGCATGTTCATGCTGCATGTCGACCATGCACTCAGCTCCTAGACTCTCCTCAGCTCTCACTTCTTTGTCCAGTTAGGGAGCTGCCCTTCTTAGAACACGACTTTCGGTAAGGGGTAAACTTAGGCCTAGACACTAATGAAGAGCCTATAAGAAGCAGACATGGGATCGAATTCCATGGAAATTTCTTAAGAGTCTGCTTATCATAGCAAGATTGAGAAGAATAACATGTGCTGACAAGTACAAAAAATATCAACTTCTGGCTTAAAGCCAACTAAAGGGACAATGCAAAACTCAATCATAATTATTTCTATCAAATCCCTAGCTTGAGTAAAAAGCCAAGTCTGGCTGTTGCAACTAACATTGCACAGACCATACCTAAACAAGAAAAAAAGATAGAAACAAGGAAGTATTTCAGATTTATCTGTAATTGGCATCTACAGCATGAGCCAGAAACTATTGAAACTATATATATGTGCAGAGCTAGATAAAATACAAAGTAGAAAGTCACACATCCAACATAAGGGTTCTCTCATCCTTCAACAAAGTAACAATCCAAAATGGAAATGCGCAAAGACAAAGACTATATCATATCAATAACCGAAAAAACAATTTGGAGAGCTTACTGTGATACGGATAGTCTCCTTGCGCTCCCATCCAAGAGGATTATAAGCGATCACCACCTGAAAAAATAGCATCACCTGTTAGAACAATCCAAATGTATCCTTGTGAGACTCTATAACATAATTCGACAGAAGTGTAACATGGAAACATAGAAAAAAACCGATAGGGGGATTTTAATTTCATACCAGGGTTTTTCCTGTAAGATCCACCTCTGACTGGGGGCAGTAACTGATGTTTGACAAAGCACACTGGAGCATTTAAAGATCAGTCATCAGACAGAACAAATCCAAAGTTGACTACAAACATGCATATGTATGTTTTTGCACTTTTTTTAGGCAGACAAGGAAGTAAGAACAGAACTCGAGCCATTAAGCTCCTTCCTTAGCTCCTTTACAAGAGCAAAGCGACTGGATCAAGATCATTACATTATCCTGCATGAAATAATTATAGGATACCACTTTCACCTTGAAATATGTACTGTATCAATAATTCATGAACAGGCAAAGCAATTAAGTGTGGTCATTCCAAGAAGTATTGAAAGGTCATAACCCTGAGCAATATTGGATCGCACTATAGAGAGTGTATCCAAGAACACGTATATCCCAAAGTTGTTCTGGTTCTGCTTTGAATCTCCACATATCTTTGAATACTCTGCGAGCTCATATTGGGAGCAGAGAGAATGCATCAGATTTTACTTGACCATTCATACAAGACCTTTTTCCCCTCTAAATGGAACATAAAGCTGATGTTAGCGTTACAGGTAGAACAGGTTTTGTTGGTGTTCAGCTGCAAGGTGAGATTTCTTAATATTCCTTTCTATCTACAGGCCAACTCTCGCATGTTGTGTCATGTCTGCCACTTTTCCATCGACTTTACTCATAGACTCGTAGCAGGAAGAGATTTATATTTTCCTCCAGTCTTTGCAGCAATCTTCTGTCCTCTTGGTCAAGCACGTGGCTGGGCAAAAATGTGCATGCGAGACAGGCCATAGATTACATCGGGCTTACAAAAACATCTGTTATGTATTATTCATGGTAAGCCCTATCTGTTGAAAATACATCAATCCTGATTTTGGTAAAGACAACCACCCACTCCAAGTCTACCTAGTTAATGAGATTTCAACTTCATATGTGTGGAGTTTAGGATGTACCCTGAATGTCACATGCAATGTCGTACCAAGGCATAAGTTGGAGGTGATCAGGCATTAATGGGTCAAGGGGTGATTTTACAGGGTTTCAAAAACCTCATAATGAAAGTGGACAGACACCTCCTAATTAGCGTGAGTTATGCCTCCCAATAAAAAGTATTGTGTCCAGTTTTAGGGTTTTCCTGCCATTTGCAGCTTGAACATTCTTTGTGTGAGAGCTCCTTGCATAGTAAACTTTAGTGATACAGTACTTCCAGCTTTTTGATACGTTGTTCGCTCTTCTCTTTCAACTTAGATTCACTATTTGGTATTAGAGCTTGGTGTTGGGGAGGAAAATTCCATATTTGGAGCCAAGCCTAAATGGCATGAACCTAATGGGGGAGGCAACACTGATTCCTCCAGTGTGTGCTGCAGCGGGTTCACCTTTGGCAATAGGGCATTCTGGCTTATCAGATGGTTTTGATAATGAGGCTCACCCCAGACAAAGTCCAGAATATGACAATCTAAAGTTGCTCAAAGTGAGAACTGTTATGACTACTGCAACCTGCGCTATAGATGGCACGCATGTACATGGTCACAAGCTGAGCCAGAGAGTCAAACAGAAGAGAACACCTTGTGCTAGCACTGCCTCTCACCTATGACCAAACTAAGCATGGGCCTAAGAACTGAATCCTGAAGTACGTGTAAGAGTCTCTACATGCTAAACAGAGAAAGAGGATCCCTGAAGCCCTGCATATGAGGGGTTACACACCATGGCTTCTGTTGTAGAACATTTCCAGAAATCTTGCTTTACTTATCTGCAGTCCCTAGGGAGGGCATGACAAGGAGTATCTCAATTGCGTAGAGTACGAATTACTACTAGAGCCTCCATGTTGCATAAACCATGAATTCATCCTATCTATGTGCAGCCCAAAGAGCATGGGAGACGGAAGACATCCCTATTTCACTTCAGAATTATTGGGTATAAACCGTGAAAAATCGAGCTGGAGTCCTAACCATGCCCTGCACATATTCACATGAAGCCATGACACTGTGACAGCTCAAATGTACCCTTGGGAATCCGCTCAGTCTTGTAATTTATTGATGAGAACAGCCCATGGTAGTGACTCAGATACCTTTCTCGACTTCATAAAGCAACAGTAATATTTCAACTTGCCACACATGTACTATAGTAGTAAATTATTAGAGGGTATCATACAAGTTTACAAATCCTCCGAAGATTACAGTAAGGGATACCTGATGAAGCTTAATTCCAGAAGCTGCACCCTCCATTAGAACACGATGCTTCGATAAGCTTGCAACTTCATCTATAACCTGGGTTCTATCCTCCATACTTACAGGAGAAATAGGTTTCCCATTAGCTATCCACAAAAGTGCACCATTGACGACATTTTCTGCCTGTAAACGCACAAAAGGAAACACATTTATCACAAAGTTTCAAATTCTGATAAGAAAGGCTATGCTTTACATTATTGTACTTAGACCCAAATGAGGCAACACAAATGCATATTTAAAATCCAGCAACATTAAAGTCATGTCTAGGCTCAGAACCAGCCCCATCCTTCTGAGGTCCATACAATAATGCAATTCAAGTTCCTCAATTCTTCTCTTAAGGCTGGTTTCTGATACCCCCCTAAATCTCCGACCAAGAAACCCTTTAACCCAAATCTCTAAACCAACTTGAACCATAGCAAATTACCGACTCTCTCTATGTTGCACGTCGTCATGTTGCACTTGCTCTTTGTTGACGATGTTTGTCCCCATGGGAGACAATGCCTCATCTCTTTTAGCACTACCCACACTCATGATTTCTGTTGTTTCTGCAGCAGTGACTACAGGCACGCTTTTCCTCTGCTTGCTTTGGCAAGCATTTTTGGTTGTTTGGTATACATCCTATCAAGCAAGGATATGATCTCTTCTTCACTTGGGTTCGTTATTATGCACTATGGACTCTATGGAAGGATAGAAACCATAGGGTCTTTGTGACACATCCCAGAGCGCTTAAGAATCCAGACCTACAAGCAAACACCAGAACAACAAGAACGTGAGGATCTAAGCAGGCTGCTCACCACCTAACCACGACATCTACGAGAAATAATCTCGAATCAAGAGATGTCCCCTCCAAGCCACGAGCTGAGCTACTGGCACGAGCTCCCAACCAGATCCCCAACCAGCCTGGCAACCCATACCACTAGGTGGTGCCTGGAGGCCTTGGATCTGGTGCTAGGTCTTGGGCTACACTAGGATACAGGCGTGCGTCCATGACACGATCCAGGATCTGGACCTTGCACGAGAGAGCTAGACTTGTTCCCCCCTTGCTCTATGAAAATTGTGTTAGGAAATGAGTCAAGTTGAGTCAGTTTAGGTGTGTTCTAGGGAGTCCTAGTGTGAGTTTTATAGTACTAGTAGATGTCTAGGAGTGCCACGTGTCATATTGGGAGTTATCCGATATACATTTGGTACTTAGTGTGTGTGTGTGCCTATCCTCTATAAAGGCATTGTACTTGTCACTTGTCAAATCACTCACATTAATTTGGCCATTTTGCCTCCTTTGAGCATAATTGCTCAAATTTAAGGCTCTACTCCGATCTTAGTGACTCACATCGCGACATTTTGAGAGTCATCATGTGATTTGTCCTTGTAGCTGCTCCCATGACCGACATCGACATATCATTCGGGGCATTCTCGCCATGATCTTTATCAACATACTTCATCGACTAGGGATGTGCACATTAGTGCAGGCAGCCACTTGGAGATGTTTTATATGTTTGAGTCAAGGGTACTCTGCCCTCGGTAGTCTCCCAAAATGAATGCAGTTATGGTTTTGTTGAGTCAATAAAAGTTCTCTTCCTTGGATAGTCCTCCTAAAATGGTGTATTCATTTGTTTATTTTCTTGTGTGTGGCTCCATGTCCCTCATTAGTCCTTGGAGCCAAGGGGGGATTTATTGAGGGAACCTACTCTGTATTGGTCTTAGATGGATCTGTCTATCATGCCTGGCATTTGAGTTCAAGGATGTTGGTACTCTGGTTTCCTAGACCTTTGAGTTGGTCATGCATCCATGCTAAGACATGAGCCTCTAAGTCATGTTTGGAACATAAAGCCATGAGAGTGCTCAGTCCGACCTCTAAACCATGCTCAGACTTTAGCCTCTAAGATTGCATGGGAGCCATGTCTAGTTCTGACATTGCACAGTCCAATGACCATCATAGATCTTGTTCTGGGTTCTATTCTAGTAGTCCCTCACCTTTCCTCCATGGGGGGTGTTAGGAAATGGAGTCAAGTTGAGTCAGTTTTGGTGTGTTCTAGTGAGTCCTAGTGTGAGTTTTTTAGTACTAGGTGTCTAGGAGCGCCACGTGTCATATTGGGAGCTATCCCATATACATTTGGTACTTAGTGTGTGTCTGCCTATCCTCTAAAGGCATTGTACTTGTCAAATCAATCAACTCATTCAAGTACAAGCTACTTTGGTCTACATGTAAGTACTAGCTCATTGCTTTCATTTCCTTTCCATTTCATTATGTTTGCTATCTTTCCTTTTTGTTTCTTGTGTTATCTTGGTTCTCTCCCTACCATTATGTTTCTTCAAACTGAACCCCTGGGCCCCTTTTATAGACTTGGGCCCAATTTGATAAAAATAGCAGAGACCCCTATCTGGTTCGTACCCTTGCCACTCAACCCGAGAATTAAGCCTGCCTAGCCCTAAGCCCCCCCAGGCTAACTGAGCTAGTCTTGTGTACCTCTGTACATGTCAAATACCCATCCATGCACGTAACGTACTTCCCCTCCTCTAAGAACTCACTCCTAAGTTCGTAAGAAAACCCGAAGTCCTCTGGAGGTTGGGTAATGTCCCCCATGTTGCGTCCTCCTCAACACGATCCTTCTACTTAATCTTGTACTCCGTGATAGTTGTATTCCTGATCTGTCTTTCACGAAATTCAAGAATACTCTCAGGTTCGTGTGGAATAAAAGTCAAATCAGTAATCTCTATTATTTCTTGAGGAGAAACAAGCTGATCATCAGCACCCAGTAACTCTTTCAGTCTACTGACATGAAAAACTGGATGTACTTTAACATTAGGAGGCAGTTATAGTTTATATGCAATTGGTCCAATTCTTTTAATAATATTGAATGAACCACAGTATCTGGGGGATAATTTTGAAACCAATTCAGTACTTAAGCTCTTGGACTCCTTGGAAATACGTAAATATACCATCATTCCCTATTAGCATAAAATCTATCCTGGGCATTGCTAATAGACTCCTTGGCAAACTGCAACATTTCTTGTATGTCTTGCAAGAATGTCCTTGCAGCATCATTGTTTACTCCCTTTAATCCAACCATAACTGGTGAGTTAGGTTGAAACCCGTACATAAGCATAAAAGGATTGTAACCCATACTTGAATGCTTTGCACTGTTATAAGCAAATTCTATCATGGGGAGATAGTCTTCCCATGAAGACTTTCTCTTCGAAACATATGCATGAAGTATATCTTCAACCAACTAGTTAACCTTTTCTGTACTGCCATCGGATTGTGCATGATCTGAGGAACTCATACTAAAAGTAGTTTCCAACTTCTAAAAAACAAGTGTCCAAAAGATACTTCTAAACTAGAACCCTGGTGACTATGTATGAAGGCAAACCATATAACTTAAACAATTGGTCCACAAACTCGTGAGCCAACTGAATGGCTGATACAGTCGATCTAGTGGGTAAGAATCTAGCCATCTTTGTTAGATGGTCAACTATGACCCAAATGGAGTCGTGACCCTTGCGCGTTCTAGGCAAACTCGTAATAAAGTCCATGGAAATACTTTCTCATTTATTACCAAGGATTTGCAATCGTTATAATAAACCCGCACTTCTAAGGCGTTCTGCCTTAGTGACCTGACAAACATGGCAACCTACTACATAGCTTTCAACAAATGCACGCATCTTAGGCCAATAAAAGGTATGTTTCACAAGAGACAGAGTCCTATACACCCCTGGAAGTCCAGCGCTAGGAGCATCATGACACTCCTTGTCACCATTTGGGACTTCTCCTAAGAAAATAAAGAGTAATCTTTATTAGAATTGACTTCGGTCAAAGAATAATGAAGTTGGTTAACCAGAAATAAGTTTTGTTGTTTTAGTTTTGCCCTGTATTGGTAAAAAGAGAATTGTGCGGATACCCACAAGGGACTAGAAATAGTCCAACAACTAGGAATGCATGCATTTCACTAACCTCTAATGGATTGAAGTGTTGGAATTTGTTTGTGCAATGTGTAGGATCCAAGAGAGTGTAAAAGGAAGTTTGGGGAGAAAAGCACAAAAAGTAGGTCCCACAAGGCTCTTAAGCAAGGACAAGGGGGCACCTCTTTAAAAGAGGACCACAAGACTAAAAAAGGCACCTAAAGCCTCCAATTTAGGAAGAAAAGCCTGAAAGCTTAGCTTTTATGAAAAAGTAGCTTTTAGAAAACAGGCCCTAGGCCTAGTCTATGAAAGAAAGGCCTCTGGCCTCCCAGATGTAATCAGAATTGTACTCAATTCTATGCTCTTTCAAGAGCCAGTTGTACAAAGATTATTCTATTGCAATAAAGACCTTCGGGGGGGTCCAGCCCTTATTTCTGGGCCCTAGTGTTGTGTTTTGCTCCTTACCCTTCTCTCCTAGCACTCTATCTAATTGGCGATTCAACTTCCATAGCTCCAACACATATCTCGAGAAGTGTACGAATTTTCCAGCGCCAGGTTACAGTGGTATCAAACCGTGGTTTTGCTACTTTCCTTGGTAGCAACGGTCTACGGACCTCGATAAAGACATCGGACAGGCGCATATCGGGAGACCTCCGAACATCCGCAGGCAGGTAGACAGAACAACCGCAGACGGACGGAACATCATCCACAGGCGGACTCACAGACCAATGGAACTCAGAGCAAGCTTGCAGACGTGGGGTTTGCAGAAACGTGCATACAGGCGAACGGAACCGCAGACGGATGGAACATCATCCGCAAGCGGACTCACAGACTAGTGGAACTCAGAGCAAGCTTGTAGATGTGGGGTTTGCAGAAACGTGCATATAATATTTTATATTTTGGCCCATACCCCGGACTAGTGATTAAACCATACAACCAAGAGCCACACCCACTCATACTTCATCGCGCATCAGGTCAGCTCTCGTCTTCACCCGTAAGCGTGTACCTCCTTGAAAGGAATAGGGGCTTTGCATTTGATTTCTTTAGGCCCAGTTAAGTTGATTCGATGGGTTCAATTCTCCATCTCCCACATCACGGTTGCGGAGCACGGGAGTTCAGCTACCAAAAGGCCCAGTTTAGCCTCTAGACGATCCAGTAAGAAGCATTCTAAGGGATCTGAAGATGACCTTAGTGAAGGACTTGTGAAAGCAAAGATCAGGGAGCTTCAGTCTCTGAAGCAAAAGCCTCGATTTCAGCATCTATTCGAGGAGATGATGACCAAGCAAGTTTCAATATTGCCAAAAGAAAAGGGACATCAAGAGCTTTCTCTCACCCCTCCATCAAAAGACCTCTCTAAGCATTCACATACTTCAAGGAAGTGTTCCCGGAGTCCTGCATTGCACCAGGAGCGTCATACTTCAAGAAAAAGAGGGAGGAGCTCGAAGCCTCATGAGAGACAAAGCCCAAAGCATGGAAGGAGATCTCCCAGTTCAAGCCCATCCTCTTCTAGTTCTTCTTCCTCCTCTTCTTCCTTATCCTCATCTTCTTCTATATCCCACGGACGCTCTCGTCATAACCGCAAGAGATCTAGATCTCGGTGGTAAGTCGGTCAAGTTCACTACCTTTAATGGAAAGTATGGAGCCACTCAAAATGCTTATCGTCAATTTCATATAGCCTTCAAAACAGGGCACTATCGTGAGAAGTCCAAGTTAAAGATTGTAAGTTTTCACCTGACAAACAGTGCCAATGCGTGGTGGGGAGGTCTTCTAGTTGCAGAAGAGGCTCCAAAGACATGGAAAGACTTTAAGAAGCAGTTTTATGAGCAGTTTTTGCCCAAGAATTTCTTTGATGATGTTCATTCTGCCTGGGAAAGTGTGTGCATGGAAGCCTCTGACACCATCGAGACATATAATCAAAAGTTTTGGACAACTTATCTTCAGATCACACCCTTCAAAGAAATTTCAGAAAAGACGAAGCTTCGGAAGTATCGAGCGGGATTGCTTCCCAACATACGAACATTGTTCCAAATATACAGAAACCGTTTGATGTGGACTGCGATGCATGTGGAGAGTGTATGAGAGCTGCCCTCCATCAAGAAAGTCGGGTTATAGCTTTTGAAAGCAGGAGGCTGCGTGATGCCGAGATGCTTTGGGTGTTTATGAGAAAGAGATGCTAGCAGTTTTTCATGCTTTAAATATTTGGAAGCATTATCTTCTTGGAGCTGACTTTACAGCCAAGACCGACCACCAGAGTGTCAAGTATTTCTTGACTTAGACCAAGATCTCCGAAAAGCAGATGAAGTGGGAAAATTTTCTCTCCATGTTTCATTTTCAAAATGTTTATACCCCAGGAGCTCGGAACACGGTTGCGGATGCTTTATCTAGAAGGCCTAAAGTGAATAATGTCACCATTAACTATGGCCAGTATCTGGGCAGATACTATACACACTTTGATGGCCATTTGGGCGAACGTACACGGAACCTCCAGGACTGCTACTGCTAGGAGGGTTGCCTTTCTCAGAGTCTGGAATTTCATCTCTGACTCTCCTTCAGGGATGAGGTGGCATTTTCAGCCGCCACCTGGGATTTTTGTTTGCTCATTTTGAGCTGTTTTTTCTCATGCTTGACATGATGTACTCCCGCACTTGAGCTTGCTCTGCAGTTTTATTCATACTTAATGAAGTACTTTTCTTGAAAAATAAAAATAAAAATAATGTCACCATAGCATATTGCCGGGACTTGGAGGCCATGAAAGAGCTTTATTTATAGGATCCAGATTTCGGAGAGACCATGAGAAATATTCAGCAACGCATTGAAAGACGGATTTCTCATGAAAGATGATCATCTTTCTGTGACCCAAGACATGCGAGCCAAAGTTTTGGGAGAATGTCATGCTCCTCGTTATGCAAGGCATCGAGGTATTCTGTCTACTACACAGGCCATTGAGAGATATTTCTTTTGGCCAGGGATGCGGAAAGACATTCACAAGTTTGTAATTGAATGTCTTACGTGCCAAAAGGTAAAGTATGATAGGCACAAGACCCCAGGAGCTCTCATGCTGCTGCCCATACCGAAGGGACCATGGGAAAGCATCGCCATGGATTTCATCTTAAATCTTCCTAGATCCAGATACGGGAATGATGGGATATGGACCATCATTGATAAGTTCAGCAAGCAGGCCCATTTCATTCCAGTAAGAAAAACTATTAAGGTAGATCACATGGCCCAATTGCTTTTGGCACAGATCTTCAAGCACCATGGGATGCTTAAGTCGATTGTTAGTGATTGAGACCCCAAGATGACTAGTTTATTTTGGAGAGCATTATTTGATAATATGGGAACGAAGCTGGACTTTTCATCTTCTTTTCATCCTCAGTCAGACGGACAAGGTGAGAATGCCAATTCCACGGTATTGAATCTTCCCATTCGAAGTTATTTGTGGAAAGGTGATTCTACTACCTATCCTCAAAACAAAGGTGTGATAATTGCAGCCAATTAGTATGTCCGAGACTTAGATACAACTTTCTCTCAAGTACAGACAGCAATTAAAAGATCTCAACAAAAGCAAAAGAAGGTAGCAGACAAGCACCGGAGGGAGATAAATCTCCAAGGAGACTGGGTCTTTTACTAAAGTTTGAAAAAGCACGACTCAGAAAAATGAAAGGAAAAGAGAAAGTATACCCAAAGTTGTCTCCTAGGTATTATGGACCATTCAGAGTTAGTGAGGCCATAAATGAAGTCGCTTTTCGACTAGAGCTGCCCGAGACTTGAAAGATGCACAATCTTTTTCATGTTAGTCTTCTAAAGAAGTATCAAGGACCAGAACCCACATAACCAATTCAAGAAGAGCCACCTGAGGTGGAAGAGATGGAGGAGGTCCTCCAACCAGAACAAATTGTATATCACACAGAGAAGAAAGGACCAAGAGGCAAGGTTATCCAATACCTTGTCAAGTTTAAGAATTATTCGGCACTTGATGCCAAGTGGGTAGATGAGGAATTCTTCTCAAAGTATCCTCAAGTTTTACAGTTGTATCAAGAAGCTTTTCAGTTGAGGACAACTGTTTAGAAGCCAAGGGGATGTCACCATTTGAGACTTCTCCTAAGAAAATAAAGAGTAATCTTTATTTGAATTGACTTCAGTCAAAGAATGATGAAGTTGGTTAACCAGAAATAAGTTTTATTGTTTTACTTTTGCCCTGCATTGGTAAAAAGAGAACTGTGGGGACGCCCACAAGGGACTAGAAATAGTCCAACAACTAGGAATGCATGCATTTCGCTTCCCTCTAATGGGTTAAAGTGTTGGAATTTGTTTGTCTAATGTGTAGGACCCAAGAGACTGCAAAAGGGACTCAAGATTGGGAAGAAAAGCACAAAAAGCACGTCCCACAAGGCTCTTAAGAAAGGACGAGGGGGCACCTCTTTAAAAGAAGACCCACAAGACTAAAAAAGGCACCTAAAGCCTCCAATTTAGGAAGAAAAGCCTGAAAGCTTAGCTATTATAAAAAAGTAGCTTTTAGAAAGCAGGCCCTAGGCCTAGTCTATGAAAGAAAGGCCTCTGGCCTCCCATATGTATTTAGAATTGTACTCAGTTCTATGCTCTTTCAAGAGCCAAGTGTACAAAGATTATTCTATTGCAATAAAGACCTTTGGGGGGGGCCAGCCCTTATTTATAGGCCCTAGTGCTGTGTTTTGCTCCTTACCCTTCTCTCCCAGCACTCTATCTAATTGGCGATTCAACTTCCATAGCTCCAACACGTATCTCAAGAAGTGTACGGATTTTCCAACGCCAGGTTAAACTCCCAAAGAATCTTGGATCGAAGATCCGAAACATCTAGTACACATCTTTTCATTCTGTAACAACAAACCGTTCCAAATCATCCACTGACCTCCCGCCGCCGGGACTGTAGGTGGCACAATCCTTGAGTTCTGGTCAACCATGAAGCTCCCATCCTGGACCTTCTGCAAAAAAGAACTGAAATGACTATCAGTTGCGCAAAGCCCTCTCAAGGATTGAAATAGGTCTGAGGATATTTCCGTAAATGACATTGCATTTACAAACGTGACTCAGCTTAAGGCATCTATCACACTATTCAAGGAAACCTTTCGATAACGTCTCAAAATCAAAGTCTTGCATTAACTCTACCCATCTAGCCTTCCTTCCCCTTAATTCTGACCCGTCACACACATAACTTTATTGATTGATGAACTGTCAATACAATAAACTTTGAGCCATACAAGTAGTGTCTCCAAACCTTTAGAGCATACACTATTGCATACAACTCTTGTTCTAGTGTGGGCCAACGATATTGAGCGTTATCTAGCTTTTTACTTTCAAAAGCTACAAGTCTGCCCTCTTGGAATAAAGCTGCCCCAATCACAAAGTCACTCGCATCGGCCTCTAAAACATAGGGCCGGGAAGAATCAAGCAGTGCAAGAATAGGTGCTTGTTTGATACTTTGCTTCAAGGTCTCAAAAGCCTTGTTCATTTCCTTATTCCAAGATATAGGCTGGTTAGACCTGCGTCCACAACCTTTCAACATGCTGGTCAAGGGTACTGTGATTTGAGAGTAATCACGTACGGACTTTCTTAGAAAGACCGTAAATCTAGGAAAGAACAAAGTTGTTTCACTGTCTGAGGTATGGGCCATTCCAAAACCTTTTGAATGCGATCTAGATCAATGCTGATATCTTCTGAAGAAATCTTGTAAGTAATTGATCTTCTTCATGAAGAAGTCACATTTACTCATCTTGGCATATAGTTTATGTTGTCTTAATAGAATTAAGACAATCCTGAGGTGTCCAATGTGGTCCTCTAACGATCGGCTATATACCATCTAGAACTGCAATGGTAACTTATGGTCTGAGCTACACTAGAGTCCAAAGTGCCCACTACTGATGGTTAGGAGATACGCTTGAGAGACAGCTTATAGTGATGAGATGAGGGATACAGGTGGAGTACGAGGGTCAGGAGAGGTACCTAAACTTTATAGGTCATCTCTTTTCGGAGCAATCTCAGTAGAGATGCATTCCAAATTTCTCAGTACAAGAGGGACATGCATTCCAAATTTCTTTGGACTCGGATCGAATGTATGGCCAATCAAGACCTGTTCGTTGCAGTATGCTACTTTCCACCTGAGACATCTCACTTTGCTCGAGATGTCAGTGAGGAAGCCGAGGCGTCACCATACGCAGCCCTTCATCCTGACATTATAGAGCTCTCAAGCCGTACGAGAAGTCCTTCTCGTTGGGGACTTCAATGCAAGGACATGCGTACGTCAGGTACCGCTCCTTGACTTCTGAGATGATGCTATTTTGCTGCCGGATATCGACCTAGATGATGCAAGTATAATACGAGTCTTCGCTGATAGGCGGGCCCCAATCACATCATATGAACATGCATTGTTGGATATGGATAGAATGCATGATCTCATTATTTATATACCTAGATGAATCCAGGAACATTCCCAAACTCGTCCTCTAAAAACACAACATAGTGCAGTTTCAATCTCACGAGAGTCACTCATAAGATTGAAAACCATAAACTCCATCATGCATAGCAGCTACTTTGACATCCCCACTGACGTCATCAGCACCCAACAGTGGGTGTAGACCATAGTATAAAAGTATGCTCTCACACATACAAATCCACACACCCACACATACTTGAGCATCCATTTATACAAAGTCTTTGTAATAAGTTTCTGTCGGCACTCCGAAATGAAGGGCAAACTCAGCCATGACAAAGGCTAGCACTAAAGGAGAAGGCTAATAAAAAAATAGTCCAAATCTATTCATTCAAGCTACAACTGCTTGTGAAGTCTAAACGATTTCATTTTAGTCTCTCCCAAATGATCTCATTATTTACAATGATCTCAGTCAGTGGCCCTCTTTAGGTGGTTTCACTTGTTTCCCACATGGAAGGGGCTCTAGCATAGTTGACTACATAATGGAAACCCTTGCTTTCGCATCTCATATCACTGACTTGTTTGTTGCACCACCTCCCCCAAGGGCAAACCACACCTACCTCTTCTTTAGCATCTCCACCCCTCGTCTCACGATACCACCACATCACCCACTCAAACTACCTACCATGACATACACTTTGACCACAGTCTCTCACCTAAGTATTCTGGCCGCCTATACACACTACTCTATACATCAATCACATACCACTGTTAGAGGACAGCGCCGCTTTGAGCACTCGCTCACTTTACAAGGTTGGCCTTCACGCCTTCCCCTACACCATCCGCTCCACACTTCCCCTGCTCCTTGGTTCTGTCCCCTGCAATAGCTAGTAGGATGATGAGTCGTCCTCAACTCTAATTCGAGACCAAGCATAGCCTTCCAAGCGAACCATAGACAATGCATTAGTATTGCCATTGGTACGCCGGAAGAAGCAGGCTTTTGTCTGTCAAAATGAGGAGTTAATAGATATTTTGTTTAGCAACAACTCTAACCACTTTTAGCGGAAATTCCTTGAGTGGCAATCGCCACCACCCCTCACAAACACCAAGACTTGGCACACCTTTTTTTTCCTAGAGAAAAGGAACTTCTATTTATGTTTGAAAAAACACCATACAAATCAACAAAACAAAAAAAAGGTGTTGACCATGGAAAAATAAAGAGAGTTGGCTATTGCCATAAGCCTGTTTCCTGAGAACCTAGCATACAACCTAGGGAATCTCTGGAAACAGGGCTAACAACCAAGGTGGCGGGCTATAAAATCCGCGAATACCTCTCGTATTGAGGATATAGAATCCCTGTAAGCCAAGCCTTGCGAAAACACTCCCGCCTTTCGGTGGTCACTATAGAACCTGGAGTCCCTTGCTCACAAATGGCACGTAGGGTGATGTCCTGCGGGGTGGTGACCAGAGTGGCCGCCAAAGTAGTTTGCTAGCCTTCCATCACCTACCTGCAATAGACAAACCCGATATGCCAGGCAGTGATGCTAGCGACCGTCTCCCACACACTTTCCTTTGTCGAGGGTATCAAGTGAACGCGGCTAGGAGGAACCACCTCATGTGCCTCGATCCTGGCCATGATTTGGCCCTGAATCCAGAGGCTAGAGAGGTGGGGTCTATCGAGAACGCATGCCCCCCCTCTGTGAGCCACACAACCATCCCCAAGTGAAGTCAAAGTTGTTGACCAGATCCTTTGCATTGCAGGGCAACCCCCAAGATGGTGAGGGATCATCTCTATCATACTGTCCATACAGCAGTGGCATTTGCCGTCAGCCGCATCTGCTCCAACCAAGGGCCGATGGGCAGGCCTCCATGAGCTACCATCCAAAAGAAGTAAGAGATCTTCCAAGGTTGCAGGCTACTCTAGAGGCGCGACCAAAAGTGGGAGATCATCTCTTTAAGGACCTCTTCATCTACCCAATATTGCTCCTCGAGGGGGTCCAGGCTACTGCCTCAAGCTGCAGGCGTCGGCCAATACGTGTTGTGTCGGAGAAGAAAGGCAACCTCCTCCACTTTGACTGAGTGCCCCATGCGAACGGACCAAAACCACTCCCTTGGATCCCACTAGATGTCCCTAAGAGGACGACCCTCCCACAACCAAAGTCTCCAGCGTGCTCCCACCCGCTCTGAAAGAACTGAGTCTGCGATAGCCTAGGTCTTGCCTAGGCAGCCCACAATCCTGATCCACTGCCAGGCACTCCATCCAAAACCTCCTCATCTCAACGGTCCTATCAAGCTTTGCTGTTAGTAGGCTCCCTTCCTACCTTGTAGTACTTGCGCTAAAAGGAACTGTGTCTACTTAAGGAATTGTACCTTGAGAGGCACTACGATCCTAGAGAACTACCCAGAGCAACAATGCGGAATCCATGTGGTGCTCAATCCCTCCCACCATGAGTCTGGTATTGCTGCATCTATTGCTTCCGCCCTAGTGCCTGCGCCTCTCATATGAGAACGTGCCTGCTCCTTGTCCTCCTCATCCATAGGGAGCTACCTCCAAGTCCCAAAAGATCTCCTAGGGCCGCTATCCCACTATTCCCAACCAGTATGTGTCTGCTGACCAAGCATGCGTCCCTTTGGATCTCGTACCTCCGGATGCCACATAAACGGCCTCCTCTCGATAAGTGGGGCTGGCCTGAATAAGACCTGGAGACAGGCGCTTCCAGACCCTGAAAAGGCTTCTCATCAAGGAGTCAGTCAGGATATGTCAATCAAACTTTGGAAGATAAGATGCATGCATATGCAAAAAGGTAGATAAATTGGCAAGAGTATCTTTCAAGTTTATAGTTTGCCTACAATAGTTCAAAGCATTCAGTGATAGGCTATAGTCCCTTCATGTTGATGTATGAATTTTAGCCTAGAGCTCGACCATCTATAGGCTTGAAAATGAAAGGATATAAGTGGCCAAATACTTTCTTCAAGACATGCATGAGATGTTGAAACATTCCCAATATATTATTTAAAGAAACTTGAGATAGAACCTCCTCAATCATCCCAACCGGCTCTTTTGGGTGATTGAGGATGTTGCATGGCTGGGAGGCAGGGATGTTGAATCCGCTATACTCGGTGCCCCATTGGCTGCCACTTGGCCGCATCTGGCAGTGTTTGACAATTTTCCAACATGGTATCAGAGTAGGGGCGACCTTGTCGACTCTGACAGTTTTGGTCTCTGGTAGCTGCGCGTACGGCGACTTTCAGACAGACTGCTGCATGAACTTTGAGGAAAAAAAAGGTGTGCACGTTGCAGGATGTGATGACCCTTGTGTGCTCTGGTGGCATTTACATTGGCAGCAGACTGCCTACGCATTTGTGACGTGATGTGATAAATCTGGTAGTCTAGGCTCTGTATGTGGTTTGGTTGCATTGATGACGGCTTTGAGCAACTAGTGTGGGTTGACCTTTGTGGGGAATCGATTTGATCTATATAGAGCAGGCTGTATTTCGGTGTTTGAACCACGGGGGGTGTTTGGAAATATAAGACTTTGGTGCCTTGGTGTGGCCCAAACCCCCTCGTTATATCAATGTGCTTAATGGGAAATAAGGGGTGCTAGAGGCTCCTTGGCGTGCAAGTTGACATGTGGCATTGGTATTGGGGACTTAGTCCCATAAGCAAATATGTGGTGGAATACTCCTTGGATAGATACAGAATCGAGACCGTCCTCAATCATCCCAGTCGGCTCTTTTGCATGACTGAGGCGGCTGTGTGGCTAGGAGGCAGGGGTGTGGGACCCCCCGTACTCGGCACTCTATTGACTGCCACTTGGTAGCATCTGGCAGTGTTTGAGAGATTTTCCAACAAGGTGAGGTACTGGTTGCATCCTTATCCTTCACCACGTCAATGCTTCCATCTGCAGCCAATAGTGAGGCACAAGGCTCCCTGATTCCTAGTTCTTTGTACCTCCCTGCTGCTTGTACTGCAGCCCAAACCTGAGGCACCAAAGATCTAATTCTGGAGTGTACTGCTCTTCACCCTGAAGGTATAATCTGCAGGCTGGACAGCTTACTTTGTGGCCTCCGTTGCTGCTCCGGATTGTGGCATAAACTGAGGCACACTCTCAATGACTCCTGGCCTCCCTGCTGCTCTGTAAGGCAGTCTGTTGTGAGGCTCTATGAATGAGTGTGAGAGCCCGGTGCTGGATGCCCCAAAAACAGTCCACCTAGATCTGCAGACTGCGCTGACCAGATCTACTCCAGACTACCGTGTGGCAGTCGCCTGTTGGCCCGACCTAATGCTACACCAACCTAATGCTGCACTGCCCTGACCTTGCTGCAATGTCCCAGATCTCCGAGTGGCAGTTCTTTGCTGTCACTGTCTGCCGGGCCTACATGATACCCCTGGCAGACCATGTTGGCTGCCATAAATGCAGCCCTTGCAGGGCCCTTTTCTGCCTAAACCTACTCCCTCTTCCAGGGCCATGTTCTGCTCCTAGGCAGCCATTTCGTGCAGCAAAATCTGCGCTCACATGGCAGCCTCTTTCTGCCCACATGGCCTAAATCTTTCCCATAAGATGCTGCTGGTAGATATTCAATATGTCCTCCTCATTTGGAGGCTCACAAGTGGGGTCGTTACCTGTACAATCCCAACAGTATCTCCAAAGGAAGTCACATGAACCTCCAGCCCAACTCAATCAATTGCTAGCTATCAAAATCTTTAGAAGTTTGTGAAAGCATATATATTGAAAAAGTTTCAAGGCTGCCTTGAGAACTCAAATAACAGTGTCCAAATCCTAATCAGAAGGCTACTCAAATACAAAGAGAAAATAAGGCAGGTAAACTGCATTACATCGTCTATTCATTGGGGGTATTCAAGAATGTAAGCAATGAAGGCAAAATGGTATACCTCAGCAGAAGCCTCGGCAAGACGCTTTGCGTAATCATTTGCAACATGCTGCTTTTCTGTGCCACTCACCCCATCATGATGCTGCAGAATTGCCATTGCTTCTTCCAAAGAATCAGTAGTAGGTCCAATTTTCTTCCTGCCTGCAGCAAACTCAAGTTGCCTTGCTGCCTGTGTCATAAAATATATACATTAATTTTGAAGAGTCAATAGTATACTCAAGCGTGTCCACAAAACCCCAGCAAGACAACAGAACAAATCAATAATCCTGCTGCAAAACGTTCAGCAAAGTGTTCACGGGGTCAATCTTCATGTGTATGAGGTGCCTTCATGAATCCACTTGAAACCTGATTGGATTTAATTAAAAACTCATGAATACACACACACACACACACACATGGACGATAGTAAAGAAAGAAGGGTTCCATCATCATATATGACATCTGTAATTGAGCGGATTCCTTTCAAACTTAGAAAATATGAACGTCGAGGCTCCTGCAAAGCCAGCGGATGAGTAAAAACCCTTGACCAATGTATGCTCTTGGCTCGTAGAGAATTGCCCTGCAATGAATCCCTAACATGCCATTCCAAGTGCAAGAGTATATGTTTCCAATCCATCAACACACACTTTTTTTCTTGAAGTGAAATTTCTTTTGCATTATATCACAAGCCACTATCCCAACAAAAGGATAGGAAAGTGCTCAAATACATCAAGAGAAGATTTCAAGATATGACAAGTATACATCATAGTCGATACACTAAGTTTGCAGACAATCATAAAATGATTGCTGCAAAGAGCGCCTAAAAAAAGAGAAAAGTGGAAAAGTTGGATCACCAAAGACTCTATGATTTCTGTCCTTCCATAGAGCCTAGAGTGCCCAATAACGAACCCAGGTGAAAAATAAATGAAACTCTTGTCTAGGTGGGTGTATCCTAAAAAGCCAGAAAGATCTTCCAAAAGTAGCATTTGAAAATCTGGTTCTCAAACTGCCTAAGGAATCCCAGAAAATCACGAGTATGGGAGCAATGCCAAAGAAGATAAGGCACAGACAGAGCGATATTCATGCGTGCCAAGAGTTGTCCAAATGGAAGAACTCCCAATAAAACTCGCCACAAAAAGACCTGTTGTCGAAGTGGAATTTTTGAATTCCAAATCTGTCTCAATCTTTTCCGCCACCATTTGACGGTGTGATTCATTCGCTAAAGCTGATTTGTCTTCTGAGAAACCCATGGTGGAGGCAAAAGCGCCTTGTATATACAAGAGACAATAATATGTGACAGCCGCCCGCAAGGGACGAGAAAAGGACACTGGAGAAGAAAGAGTCCAGCCCTGGAGACAATCCTCAAGTTCTAAAAGCAGAATCCGAAGCATCCCAATAATAGTTTGCCATATGAATCTATAATGCATACCAAGACCAAATTTTGCAGCAGCCAAAGGAAAATCAAGAGGAATCTCATTATCATAAATGACATCTGCAACTAAATGGATGCCCTTTAAGCTAAGGAAATAAGTGTTGCGGATAAAGGCATAATGTGCTATCGCTTGTACAAGTGGTACTTATAATGCCACGTCATCACCTTATCTATTCTTTGTATAAAAGGCAATAAGGGAAGTCACATCGGAGACTTTTGCTTCCCACAAAACATGTGTTCTCTCTTTTGCTCTCTCACCTTTCTCCATCTCCCTCTTGCTTCCGCTCCTTGCTCCCATAAATTGGTATGAGAGCCAGGTTACCCACCAGCTTCTCCTCGTTCCCTAGCCTCCCCTCGCACTGTGTGACCTTTCCATCGCAGGAAGTCACTTGTTCTTGCTGCCCACGCAGTCCAGCCACTCTCCCTCGCTGCCCCCAGCTGTTTCGTGGAGTTTCATCGCGGGAATCACTTCTATTCTCGTGCTCCTAGCTGGCGACATCTTTTGGGTGAGTGTACTTGCTGTTTTCCAGCATTTTTGACTGGTTTTTGGGCTGTAGCAAGCGAAATACAGCGAGAAAGTGGTCAAGGACACTTTCCAGTTGGAGCTTTTGGTATTGCTACACCTCCTACAGCAGGGCGACTTCATTTGGATCACATTTGGTCAGATCTGGTGCTGTTTATGCTGGGCGACAGTTTTCAGCCACATAGGAGCTGAATTTCGTCTGTCATTTTGGGGGTTTTTCTCCAGTTTTTTGCACTAAATCAGGTCGCCTACACCTGTAGAGGAATCTTGCCAAGTTTGGTTGGATTTTGACTGCCCGTGGCAAAGTTCTTGCTGATTTTCAGTTTCCAGCCACAGGGCAAGTTGCAGATCTGTGGATTTCGCACATTCTACTGCTGATTTGACATCATAAAAGTGGTCGCCTACTTGAAGGGACACTGTCTGCCAAGTTTGGTTGAATTTCGCCTTCGTGGTGCTGAGTTATCATCACTTTTAGGGTTCAGCCTGTTAGAAAGTGACACGTGGCAGTGGATAAGGCACAGAAATTTGGGGCTTTTGCAATTTTATGCATTGGAAGGCTTGCTCTTGCACATTGAAGCAAGAAATTTTCAGTTTGGGACACATTGGAAGAGGGAATCTCAAAGAATTCAAAATATTCCTTGAGCTTGATGGCAGAGGTTATGCATTTGTGAAGTAGTGCTTGGAGCACTTGGATGCATTGACATTGTTGCAAAAGTGGTACTGATTTCCTTTATGCTTGGATTGTGCACATTTGTGGTAGTCAAAGTTTGACTTTTGATCTCAGAAATTGGGGCTTTTGGTGCACAAGTGCTCAGCAATTTTTGTGACACTGGAATAGTGTCTTGGATGCCAATTTTGGATGCCTTTGCATTGAGAAAAACAAGAATATTGTTTGCTGCAGATTTATGACTGTTTTTGCTGTCATTTTGAGACAGTTTCTCTGAGTTTTGGATGCCTCTATCTTTGTCACAAGTTGGGACAGAATTTTGAGTGAGTTACACTCAGTTTTGCAGGCATATTTCACTCAGTTTTGGAGTCATATTGCTGCAGGAAATTAATTACAGTTTTGGTACTGTTTATGCATTCAAGGTTGGAATATATATTGGCTGCAAGTTCTCTTCACTGTGTTTGGTAATAGTAGGTGGAAGATAACCAAGGGATCCAGAGTCATTGCAAAGGGGTACAAGTGTGATACTTTGTATACTTTGCATGTTTCTAATGTAAAGAATCATGTGGTTGCCGTAACTAAGGTGCCAAAGGTTTCATTGTGGCATGGCCGGTTAGGACACATGAGTGTTAAAGGAATGCAAGTACTATCTAAATTGGGTTATTTACCGTCTCTAAAATTTTCAGAATTTAAGCATTGTGAGCATTGCATTTTTTGTAAGCATTCACAGTCACCACATAAAGTGACATTGCAACAAAGATTGGCACCCTTAGATTTGGTACATAGTGATGTATGTCAAATGCCTCAGTTGTCTATGGGTGGTCATGAATACTTTGTTACATTTATAGATGATGCCACAAGGAAAGTGTGGGTCTATTTCATCAAGAGGAAGGATGAAGTTTTTGGTGCATTTCAAAAGTTTGTTGCCTTGGTTGAAAATCAAACAGGTAAGAAGTTGAAATGCTTACGCTCTGATAATGGAGGAGAATATGTCTCCAAAATATTTCATGAATTTTGTGACATGAAAGGGATAAAGAGGGAACTCACAAGCCCTCATAATCCTCCACAGAATGGAGTTGCAGAGCAAACAAATCGGACTATTCAAGATAGAGTCCGTAGTATGCTGTCTCATGCTTCCTTACCCCATGGTTTTTGGGCTAAGGCTGTTCAAACAGTCACTCATGTCATCAACAGGTCACCGAATAATCGGTTGGATGGTAAAGTACCCGATGAACAGTGGTATGGCAAGCCACCTTCATATAAACACTTGAGAGTGTTTGGCTGTGATGTGTATGTACACGTACGAAAAGAGCAGCGCAACAAACTCCAACCAAAGTCAAATAGATGCATCTTTATTGGATATGGTGACAGTGGTGAAATGGGGTATAGATTATGGGATCCCATTGGAAGGAAGATTATACGCAGCAATGATGTGATTTTTCATGAGGAAAGCATGCACTGGCAGCCCACTCAAGGTCCTTCTTGCCACTGCCTGGTATATTGCCTCTTGTTGGTGCTTTCACAGAGGATGCATTGGGCAGCTCCGACGGTTGGTACGGAACTTCCTCTGGGCAGGTTTAGACTGCAGGAGGAACACCAGGGCCCGAGTAGCTTGGCAGACGGTGATCATGCCGCAGGCATAGCAGGACCCTTCTGGGCAAGCTGTGGTTCGTGGCCTCACCCCAGGTGCCGAGCCTTGGAAGCTCCTCTTACAGAGAGGGCTTCTAAGGAACACCCCACGCACTGGGGGACAGTGGCAGCCCTCACATAGATGGATCTTCTCAGAGGCCCCCCTTACGGGGAAGGGCTCCCCCCTGATGAGGAGTCTTCACAGGGTTTGGCAGAGACTAGCAGGGGGTCTCGTCCATGCTCCGCCCAGATGCAGAGAGGAGTTCGAGCATCAGCCCCTTATGTGGCACCCACAGGTCACGGATCAAGAGGGACGTATGCTTGGGCAGCAGACTCACATTGGTTGGGCACAATGGGACAGTGGTCCAGCAGGGTCTTTTGGTCGCTGGAGCAGACTACCTATGGAGGTAGAGACAAGGCTTGACGCCCTAGCGCATCTGAGAGGGACAGGGCAGCGGATGGGCGAGATCGACTTAGCCAATCCTGAGTCCTGGTGGGAAGGACTTCACATTTGGAGAGACAGCAGATGGTTGGGGCAGTTTTCCCGTACTGGTGTTCCCTTCAAGATTTTGATGCAACACGGCAGCACGCACCCCGGCTTCTTCCATGTAGGACCTGGAGGCCTACTGCAGCCCCTCATTGGGAGTGACCCTAAGATGGATGGGAGTCTTGATGGGATACACTGGCAGATGATCAGAGTTGTAGGACGCTTGGGGAAGGAGTGGCACATCGATCCTCCCAGTATCTCAGAGCAGGACACCTCTAGATGGTGCCTTTGGCTATGGGAGGGTAGACCCCTGAGGGAGGTCTAGTGGGACCGCGGGGAGTGGTTATGGCCCTCCAGGGGCGGCCTAGCTGAGACGATAGATGAGGTGCCTTTCTTTTCCTACACCACAAGCATTGGCAGGAGACTTTAGATGGACTCGTCGAGATGGACTCCCTCGAGAGAGAGACACTAGGAGACCCAAAGAGTGCCCCGGGATGTTTGCTCCAGGTTTTGGACGCGGTTGTGATCCAGCTTGCAGTCGAGGAAGATTTCTTACTTCTTCTGGCTGGCAGCCCTGGCTGGCAGCCCACGGAGACTTGCCCATCAACCCGTGGTTGGAGCAGATGCGAGTGGAGGGACAGTGCCATTGCTGCTCAGAGGTGTCCTGGAGACTATCCCATACTGCCTATGGAGTTGTCATAGCGCAGCGAGGATCTGGATGAGAGCCCTCAGGATCATGACACGCATGCAGAGTCTTCACAGGGACTACACCTGGGGGATGGTGGCTTGGTTGACAGAGGGAGGACACGTGTTCCAAATTGATGAGATCTCCCCAACCTACCGGATACAGGGTCAGAGCATTCAGAGGATTGCACTCCACGAGGCAGGCCCCCCTGACGCCCTAGCTCCTCCTTCCCATAGGGAAGACACTGTTTGGGAGGTGGTAGCCAGCATCACGGCTTGGAACATTTGGGTGGCTCACTGCAGTCTCGTGATGGGAGAGCACCCGGTTCCACCCTCGGCTACCTTGGTTGCCATCTGGCAGGTTATCATTTACACTCTACGGTCCACCTGGAAGCGCGGGACTCTAGGCTCCAGGGCAACTATTGAGAGGCATGCTCGTTTCTGCAAGGCTTGGCCTACAGGTGTTTTCTACATCTTCACTCCGTGAGGGATTCGCTGGCTGTATAGTCCCCCCACTTGGCTGTTAGCCCTAGTTCCTGAGATCCCCTAGGCAATGAGCTAGGCTTCTTTGGAACAGGCCGGTTTTTCTTTCAGCCTTTTCCGGTTTTTTTCATACTCAGCACCTTCGGGGCTGTTGTCTTGTATGAAATCTTTCAAGCATTAATAGAAGGTTCCTTTCTTTGAAAAAAAAAAAGAGAATTTTTTTAAAATACATAAATAAAAATGCTTCGTGAGCAAAGCTACGCTTACGTTCTCATTAGTACCCAAGCATAAGCTGCCATCTGGGTTTTGAAAGATTTTGGAATCTTTCAAAGCTGGTTGGATTTATTCAAAGCTGAGGAAGAGTGGAGAATTGTGTAATCTTTATGCTTGCTGATTTTTTCATGTTTGTACGCTCTTGGAAATCGGAAAAGAAAACTTGACAAGAAACTGTTGAAATCGACATAAAAATTGTTGTAGTAGTTACTGACAAGCCCAATTGTTTGGATTCATCTTGTTGTACAGGCAGGTTGCTTGTACCACAATGCTCCCAGTTTGGCTTGAAGAAGGTACACCTTAGCCCGGCACAATGCTCTCATACAAATTTCCATACCAATGGCAGAGGTAAAAATAAGAAAAAATGAAGAATGCACTTTTTGCAGCTGTGAGACAACAGTTCCTCCTTTAGAATTAATCCAGAATATGCTCAGAATGCTTGAATGAAAGCAAGAATGAAATTCTATTCCAAGTGTGTTGGTGGTAAACCATGAGAGAAATATACCTTTGTAAGACTACAATAAGTCCAATCATACAAATTTAGAAATTTTGTTGTTCTAAAGATAAAAAATCTACAAAGAAAATAAAAGAGAAAATGAAAGAGAAGAAAAAAGAGGTAAACCATGAGAGAAAGCCTCTTCTTGTTGTTAGGGAAGGATGAGAGATGAAATGGAACTACTAGAGATTACTAGCGCTACCTTCACTTCGGACCTTGCTTAGACCTCTAAACCCTTAAATAAATTAGCCTAACCCCCAAATCTAGCTATATCCAAAATCCCTATGCCCAAGCCGCAAAGAGAATAGTTTCTTATGAGCAACCCGATGAAGGGTGAGAAGTGCAATCTTAAATTCCAAATTGGTGAAAGGTGCATCAAGTGGCTTGGTTTCATCAATGCTGGAATACCCTCTGTCTGGCATCATCTCTGACAGATGTGCCAGGATAGGGAGGCATAAAAATTTATAGCTATATGCAAGATGGCATCAAGACTTGTTAGTGAAACTCCGTCAAAGTTAATAGCTAAAAAACACTTTCTCTACATGTCTCGGCCAGAAATAGAGAATGGTCTCTCTCCCATCTAAATTTTAAAAAAAAAGGACTCCCATGCTAACAAAACCTGTTGATGAGCCCCAAGGCACTTCTGAATCCGAGCATCTGTAGGCCTTTTTTGCTCTTTCTTCTGTGGGGCTGCTAACTGCCATCGGAGGCCAATCTCTCATTTGAGAATCTCATGTCTCCTAGTGCTAGCAATAGTATGATAAAAATCATCAATACCAAAGAGGGTTGCTGCCACATGTGAAGGAGATGACACTCCACCCTGAAAATGAAAAAACCAAAGTATGCAAAACACCCTCTATAAGTCCCTCCTCTGCACACAAGGCATTGGGATCCTAATATTGGCAGAGAGATATCTTGCATGAGGCCAAGAAATTATCTAAACCACCGGAAAGCGATCTAAGGTGAAAACCCTTGGTGCAATGCATACCGAGCCATCTCTATCTAATCCCAATCATCAACATAAAATATGTCGATGCGTGCATGGATGCGCATATGCTGCTTTTGACCATGAGAACACGAGCGAATTAGGCAAGGTTTGAAAGGATTCATCTGTCCAAGCATAATTGGAATAGGAAGGCATCCCAAGCTGCTCTCTCCAATGAGTAAATGCCACCTTCTCTTCCTCTCTTTTTATTTGAAGGCAACTCCACCATGTTAAAGTCCCCTCCAATAATCCATGAGTCTGCAATGGGGGGCCTAAGAGACAAGTTCCTTCTATAAAAGAACACAATCCCCTCTGTGTTGGAACCATATAGGTTGAGGAACCACCCTTACATCCATTGTGCTCTAGAGGGTGTAATGATACCATGTCCAATCACAAGGGGAAGAAAGGAATCTGAGATTGAAATGCATGTTCCTCCCCTAGTGCCCAAAGCAAGACACCAAAAGGTATAACTAAACAATAGTTTACCCAACTTGAGTAATCTCTGGCATCCGATTTCTGTTCCTGAATAAAATGAATGTGCATGGATCCCCAATAACACATGGATGAAGTAATTACAAATCAGCTGCCTACGGTGACACAACCCATGCCTTGGATATTCCAGTTAACAATCCTCATGGGCAGGACAAAGTAGGATGGAAAACCTTACCCGACTAGGAAGCGGAAACGACCCCTTCGTGTGTGGCAAATCTCCTAGACAAGTGGAGAGAAGGGAAATCCACGGAGAAAGAACACCATTCCTATAAAAAATGACGGCATGTCGAAAGGAAAACCAATAGCCGCATCACCAAAGGTACTCGACACAAACTCTCTCTCTCCGAAAGTAGATAGTGGAGAGAAAGAGTTCCTCTAGATCCAACCATGGTGCCAGAGTGAGTAAGATTCCAGCCTGCAAAAGAGCTAAAAAGACATAAGCCACATCCTTCCCTTGATCAATGATGGGAGACTAAAGAACTAAGGTGGAAGGGGGCTGCTCAAACGGAAGACCAGCACCTGGAATAGGATCTCCCCTGAGGCTAGGTTTGAGGCATCACTAGCTATGACCTGAATAGGACGAGGGCATCACTACTACAACTTGAATATCACTAGCCCAACCAGGGTGGGTCCAAGGCAAGAGAAGATCCCTCCTGATTGAAGGTAGTGGAGTAGCAACTCTAACCGCAACCCAGGGGGGCTGCTCAAACAGAAGACCAGCACCTAGAATAGGATCTCCCCTGAGGCTAGGTATGAGGCATCAATAGCTGTGACCTGAATAGGACGAGGGCATCACTACCAGAACTTGAATATCACTAGCCCAACCAGGGTGGGTCCAAGGCAAGAGAAGATCCCTCCTGATTGAAGGTAGTGGAGTAGCAACTCTAACCGCAACCCAACGGGAGGTCGCAAGTGCTGGACGTGCAGGTAATATTGGAAGAACGAGATGCACTGCTAGTGCTGGACATACAAGTGTGCCGCTGCTGTGAGGAAATTGTCTTTCCTGATTTATTATCTGGCATCAGATGCTTTAGAAGCTTTGGGCAAGCAAAATATAGTCATCACTGACTGACGTATATCAACATCATAAAACAATTTATCTTGGTCATTCAACCAGGCACGAGTGTTACTATATTGTTGAATTTATGTCCAATCTTTCTAGGATTTCAAAAAAATCTGAAGCTGAGGATGAATAAATGTTGCTTGCCTGCAAATATGCCGAAAGTTTGCGCACATAGCCCTTCAAAGCTGGCCTACTTGTAAAATAACCTGTCCAATACCCATTTGCAGAATCTGCATACCTGAAGCACTTCCAATTCGTTAAGAGTATCCTACCATAATGCAAAAGTAATAAAGAGTATCTTTCTGAGATACAATTTCCCAAATAGCTACCCGCACTGTTTCCTGCCGATTGAATAAGAGGACTTCAAAGATTCTCTCCATACTTTCTTTTGCATGAATGGAAACACTGTAACATTTCCCTTATCTTCTGAATTAGAGCAGAATATTCCCTTCCACGAAGGAAATAACAATAATACACGAAGGTGCTAAGATACTTACGGGAAAAAATCCTCCAACTTAAGTGGCCATGTTTCGTTGGCTGCATTTTTCATATCCACATACATGGATGGAGTTGAATAGAAAGCATTAACCCTTCCATCCTAGACATCCAAAAACCCCAGTTTAGAACTTTTGAAGTTGCAGGAAGAAAATACAACAGCAGACTGTACAGTACTCCCTCGAAGGAAGGAAAAAATATTTGATATTACAACTGTGTAAGATAAGCAGGGCAAATTTTTAATGAGATGCTGTTAGGGAGGGGGGGGGGGATGAGGTACTCCACATTGGATCCAAAGAAAGAACAAACATGCACATTGCATAAACAAGAGGTTGCCACACAACCATTATTTTTAACAAAGAGTCTAAAAGCAGAAGCATTTCAAAACACATGCATGCACCTAGTCCTTCAAATATTCATAAATCCAAGCTTTGTATGGTTTTAGAGTAGAGGAAGTTGGAACATAGAGAGAACAAAACAGTTGTGGAGAGAACAAGAATCTAAAGTGCTTTTATGAATGTCAAAAGGCTATGATGTACAACAACAAATCGAGGTTATTTAAACCCTAAGGATGAAGAACCATCCTAATTCATGTAAAAAGTGCCCCTAGGGTGTTCAACACTACCATACTCAATATCCAACAACTCCTCCCTGCAGTGGTAGCGCAACATGTACAGGCAAGTAGATCAGTCAACACAAGGAATCACGTCTAAATCTTTGTGGAGTGTCTCTCCTACATGTAATTGTTTTGTTTTGTTTTGAGTGCTGGTTTTTCCTGTGTGAGGCACTAACACCACCAAACAACTCATGGAGAACTCTTTCCCCCCACCTTATGTATTCGGCGCCACCTCAAGTGTGGACTCAGAGAGCGCAGAAGAAGCCAGGACCCTAACGGACCCAAGCATGCGGGACTTGCCCCCGGGCCCCAGGCCTTCAGCTCACCACACTAAAACTCCATAACCTACGGGTGCTCGATGCAAACAAGAGCTTCCATACCCATACTAGGCATCGGCTCAACCCAAGAGCTGCCATACCCATACTAAGCCATACCCGTGTAATCTGTCTCTAACATAAGATAGTTCATCCAATGTGTTTTGTGAGCATGAAGCACAGGATTCCGTCCTACTGCAATAGAAATTTCCCTGATCAAGGATAGGAGTGGATAATCAAAATCACTGAATGCATAAAACTGAAAGTCACCCCACCCCCCTTAGGTGCCCAGCAACTATCTAAAAATGCACTCAAGTGTATACCAGTGCATGATCTTAGGGCTGTGCGGGTATCTGCCCACATGTGACACCCCAAACTGAATGTCAAGGCATGTGTTGCATAGGTAAATGAGGCAGCCAACAGCCTAGCTGTATCGAGTGGCATCAAAAGATCCACTACCCATACATCGACAGCTTGAGACCAACTTAAACCAGAGTTGAAATTGGCTTACAATTCTGCATTCTGAACCTCTGTAGCAACTCCTTATATATACTTGGACTATTTCATGACAATTTCTAACTGGATAAAATTAATTCCCATGTATCTGGTCATCTGTGACACCGCAAACTGAATGTCAAGACAAGTGTTACATAGGCAACCAAGAGCCTAGTTGCATCAAGTGGCATCAAAAGTATCAAACGGAGTTGAAATTGGCTTACAATTCTGTATTATGAACCTTTGTAGAAACCCTTGTATATACTTGGACTATTTCAAGACAATGCCCTCTTTTGAACTGCATAAACTGAATTCCCATGTAATAATGCAACGTTGAAGGGAACCACGACTTTCTTGGATGATGATCTCACAGTCCTACAACAAGAAC
Organism: Dipteris shenzhenensis; assembly: GCF_047967505.1. NCBI lineage: Eukaryota > Viridiplantae > Streptophyta > Polypodiopsida > Gleicheniales > Dipteridaceae > Dipteris > Dipteris shenzhenensis. Next base: position 27,564,264 of record NC_141610.1, read on the forward strand.
ATCGGAGGGAGAGGATGGTACATGTGATGGCAGCAAGCCAAGAATAGAAGTGTGCTGCCTATAGAGATGGCAAAGTGGTTATCTAAGAGAGAGCTGAAAGGGTAGAAAAGGAAGAAGCGGAAGTGGACAGCAGATGACGTCTCAGGCCCATGAGATGAGAGCACAAAACAGATTGAATATGGCAGTGTGGAACGTTAATGGTACCCTTTGGTCTAACCCCGCGGATTTCTCAGAGACCTACACCAACATAGATGCGGTTTTCTACACTGAGAGATAGGAGATCCCAGATAGGGGACTACACACAATGATAGGACACTGAGAGTCTGCTCATAGGAAGGAGATGAGGAGAGAGTGGGATACGAGGTTCTGGCAGTCCTCTTTAGATCATATCTGAGACCACTTATATTTGTGATGCAAGAGGAGCATGCACACCACATGTGGGTACGAGTTCATTAGCCTGACACACGACCAATTTTCATTGTAGTACACATCATCATATGTCATGGGGACGTGAAAAGTGATGTAAAGTATCTTCGTAACTCAACCTACACTTAACCCGAGGTTAACCATGGTTAAGTGTTGTAATAGTTTGGCCGTGAGGGACTGGCTAGAGGAAGTGCACACTTTCTAGAAGTTCCTAGGGGCAAATTCTAGGTGCACCACTAGGTCCTAAGGGCAAGGCAAAGGCTCTAAAAGAGGGGTCTAAAAGTTGGGCCCAAGGACAACCAACGTTGTCCTTGGTATGGGGGTTAGGACTTTAATGAAAGGACAAATGACAAGAAGGAGGTGCCATTTGTCATGCATGTGTATGTGTGCCCTTCCCCCACCTTCCATCTCTCTCCCCTCACTCTCCTAGAGGTGCTGGACGTTTTCAGTTGTTCTTGTGCAATTTTTGAGCTGTTTTAGCTGTTTCAAGCCTGTTTTCAGCCGTTTCAAGCTTGTTTCAGCTGTTCCAAGGCTAGTACGCACTTCTAGGAAGTGATAGAAGTCATTTTTCACCTTTCTGAAAATTTCTGTAGGGACTGTACTTATGTCCGTACCGTTGTACGAAATCCGTACGACTGCCTCCAGCGAGTGCCCGAGGTTGTCTTTTTCTGTTCTGGACCTTTCTGCACGTGTTTCTCGCTGCGTGGTGGCTTCTGGACCAGTGCAGGCTGCAGGAGGAACTTACCTTGCTGCTTTTGACATGCTCTCTTAGGAGGACTCAGGCACAGATCCCGAGGCACTTATTTCGGGGCAGATCTGTGGACCATCTTTCCTCTACAGCTCTTTCTTGTTCACCCTCCGCTCTCTACCTTCATTTCTCTCTTATCCTGATTGCTCGAAGACACCTGCACCCCGCGGGGAGCCTAGACAAAGGATAGGTGCGAGGAAGGAGCTCGCCCCTCTACCACAGACAGCAGGAATTGGTTCCAGGTTCTGTTTTTCCTTGTTCTTTCTTGCGTTGCAGCTTTTTGCAATGCATGCGCGTTGTTTGCAGTCCTTTCAGGACTCCTACAAGTTCTAGCAAGCACCCAGAGGCAAGGGTGATCCTGTGGTAGGCCTAAGGACAGTGTCATGTGCACGGATTGGTATCTGACGTGTACTGGGTACACAAGACTAGCTCAGGTAGCCTGGGGAGGCTTAGAGCTAGGCAGGCTTGATTCTCGAGTTGAGTGGCAAGGGTACGAACCAGTTAGAGGTCTTCGCTATTTTTGGTGCTTGGGGCCCGAGTCTATAAAAGGGGCCCAGAGGTTCAGTTCTCAGAGAGCCGATGGGAGCAAGTTTCGTTCCCAGGTGCTAGGTCTGATCTTGGATTGAGTCGCGGACGCGCGCCTACATCTTAGCGTAGCCCAAGGCCCAATAGCAAATCCCAGACTTCACAGCGCCACCTAGTGGTATGGGACACTAGGCTGGTTTGGAGCTGGTTTGGATCTGGTTGGGAGTTCGTGCCAGTAGCTCAGCTCGTGGCTCGGAGGGGACATCTCCTGATTCGGGATCATATCCCGTAGATGTCATGGTTGGGTGGTGAGCAGCCTGCTCAGTTTCTCACGTTGTGTGTGTGTTCTTGTGTTTGCTTGCAGATCAGAGGTTTCAGGAGTGTTGGGACGTGTCAGTTGGTATCAGAGCCAACTCTTGAGGTAGGAACTTCTGTTCCAAGAATTCTGGACGATTTGTTCCTCCAGGTATGCCCTAATTTTGAAATTCGTGTTGCAAGTTTTTGTTTTGGTTCATCAGTTATGGGAAGTGTTCAGACTTCAGGGGTAGGAAGAAGAAAGTGAGGATGAATTCGAGATTGCTGAAGGTTTAGGTAAGAGAGGGTGTGAGGTGTAGCTAGGAGAGAGTGGAGATAATTGGAGGAGAGGCGTGAGAGGGGCTGTTGGGTAGACGAAGGGATGACAGGAACCCTAGGGGATTCTGAGTCTGGTCAAGGCTGCGCAGTAGGTTAGGTGAGGCTGGTAGGTGCGCCAGGCTGGAGCGATTCGGCCAGGCAGGTAGGTGCGCCATGGGTTGGAGCGATTCGGCCAGGCAGGGGGGTGCGCCATAGGCTGGAGCAGGGTGCGGCCAGACTGTTCGGAGAGGCTGTTGTGCGAAAAAGCACCACCCTCCAAGTTGGGAGGGTGGGGCGAGAAAAAGCAGCAACCCTCCAAGGTTAGGAGGGTGTGGATGCTTAAAAAAAGCATCAACCCTCCAAGTTTGGGAGGGTGGCTTTTCTAGAAAGCATAGCTTCCTAGATTAGCTGCACCATCTCCTTTATAGCCTGGCGAGATCCCAAGCTCAGCCACAGCCTATGCTAGAGTGCGCAAGAAGACCTCATCACATCTCTACCAGATTTCGTCACCTAGGAACGGCTACAGCCTGCAGCAGATTTCCGTACAGTACGGCCCGCAGCAGATTTCCGTACAGAGCAGCCTGCAGCGGAACCAGCAGGGGGAGTCTCCGGGTTCACCTACGCGAGCTGATTGACAGCTTAGTACCCCTTCTTCTCGGTGAGCTTCTCTTCTTTCGTCACCTCTTCTTGGGACGGTTTTTTTTCTCTACTCCACTCTCCTTCCAGCTTCGATTGCCCCAGTCACTTCTCTCAGTTTGCTACTCTTTTCAGATCAGATTTCAGACATGGCTGATTCTGTAAATCCTGAGTTTGCCATAGGAGATCAGGGTTTGGACTACCCTGGGGAGGAAGACCAGGGTCTCTACGACGATCTAATTACGAAGAAAGCCTTCAGTGAATTCACCACTGCTCTTGATGGAAAGTTTGAGCAGGTTAATGCGAATCAAACGGGGTTGACGCAGCAACTCCAAGGGATTCAGACTACCCTCACACTTCTGACTAGCACTGTTCAGGCACTCACGCATGTGGATGCCATGGCTTCAGTGTTAGGTCCGAACATCACTCCAGATCCTTTTCTCGGAGATCAGAAGTCTCGAACCAAGGAGGTTGTTGACACTTGGTTGCACAAGTGGCAAGTACACTTCTAGTTCCACCCGTACCCGGATGACAAGAAAATACAGCTTGCAGCCGGCTTCATGTCAGAAAAGGCTTTGTTATGGTAGAAGGAACTCCAACCCAAGCCTGTAACATGGATAGATTTCGAAGGGGTCTTCAGAAAGGAGTTTCTGAAGAAGGAGGACGACTATGATATCGTAGGCAAGCTTAAAGCCCTCGATATGTCCAAGCTGAACTTGACTTTTGAGGTTTATCTTCAAACGTTTCGGGATCTGCAGACCAGAGCCACAAAGATGGATCCAGTGACCTTGTTAGGTTTCTTTGTGGATGGTTTGCCAGATTCGTACGAGTTGCAGATCAAGAACAACAAGTGTACCACGTTGCAAGAGGCCATGAATTATGCGCGTATTTATGATGATACCATGGGCAGTGCAAAGGCAACCACAGTTTTCGACACGAGTGGGAAGAACAAACGGAAGTTCTTCCAGTCTACGACTGGTACCGGGGAGACGAAGTCTATAGACAACGCGTCTAAGAAACACTTGACTCAGGCGAAGAATGGTCGTGCCCGTTTCCTTTGTACCTTGAAGCTTAAGAAGGAAGGACGTTGCTTCTTCTGCGAGGAGCGGGGCCACACTAAGAATGAGTGTCCAAAGCGCAAGAATCAAAAGCAAGCGCTGGGACCGAAGCTCCAGGCGGGTCCGGGTACCAAAGCCAAGGGAGCGAACCAAGTTTCGATGACAGGTATTTCTGTAAATGTCATTACCTGCCCACTTTCTTCTAATTGCACTTTTAATACTTCGTTATTTGGTTCCCATGATCTTTTCCGAGTTTATGGAGAAGTTAGGGACCAGAGAGTTCACATTCTCTTTGACCCGGGCAGCTCTCACAACTTTGTTAATTACAAATTTGTGCAGAAGATGGGGGCTGTCCACGATACCTAGCGATCACACCTATGAGGTGCAGCTTCCAACTGGGAACTGGGAAGCAGTTTTGGGATCGCAAGATTGAAGCGCTTCCTATCCGGATTCAAGAATACACAGGGGCCCTTACGTGCTATGTTATGCACTTGGAGCATGTGGACTTGTTAATCGGAATAGAGTGGTTTAAAACCCACGATATTCGGATTGGAGGGAAGGAACATACCCTTTCTCTTGTGGATAAGGACACCCAATTTTGTATTCAGTGTGATAATATTCCCTCTTCTCACGGACCTATTGTCTCTACGATGCAGCTTTGGAATATATTAAACACTTCTCATTATGATGTCTATCAGTGTGTTTTGATTCCACGTTCTTCATTTGTTGTCTCTGTAAATAACAAGAATGATTTAAGTGTGTTTGAACACCGTGAATTGAGAATGTTGTTAGATGGTTTCAAGGATGTATTCCCTGCTCAACTGCCGGAAGGTTTACCTCCAGAACGGGCAGTAGATCATCGCATAGACTTAGTACCTGGGGCTCAACCTATTAGTGTACCACCTTATAGGATGAGCCAGCTTGAGGAGGATGAGCTAGCTTCACAGCTACAGGATTACCTGAATATAGGCTATATTCGCCTAAGTAAATCACCTCGGGGAGCACCTGTCCTCTTAAGGAAGAAGAAAGATTCTACATGGAGAATGTGTATAGATTATAAACGATTGAATAAAATGACAATTAAGAATCAATACCCTCTACCTCGTTCCAATGATCTGATAGACCATTTGGCCAGAGCGAAGTATTTCACTAAGATTGATTTGCGTACGGGTTATTACCAAATCCGTATCTATGCTAAACACATAGATAGAACCGCATTCCGAACTAGGTATGGCCACTACGAGTTTCTTGTATTACCTTTTGGTTTGACCAATGCTCCTGCCACCTTCCAGCAAATGATGAACGATTTGTTCCGAGATTTTCTGGGCAAATTCGTTGTAGTGTTCTTAGATGACATCTTGGTATATAGCCGAACGCTTGAGGATCACATAGGACACCTCCGGATTGTCTTAGTTATTCTAAGACAGCATAAGCTCTATGCCAAGAGTAAATGTGACTTCTTTATGAAGGAGATCATTTACTTAAAACACAAGATTTCTTCTGCAGGTATTAGCATTGATCTGGATTGTATCCAGAAGGTTTTAGAATGGCCAATCCCTCAAACTGTGAAACAACTTCGTTCTTTCCTAGGATTTACGGTATTTCTACGAAAGTCTGTGCGTGATTATTCACATATCACGACACCCCTGACAAACATATTGAAAGGTCGTGGACGCAGGTCTACCCAGCTGATCTCTTGGAATGATGCATTGAACAAGGCTTTTGAAACCTTGAAGTTTTCTATCAAGGAAGCACCCGTTCTTGCATTACCCGATCCTACCCGGCCTTATGTTTTAGAGGCCGATGCGAGTGATTTTGCGATTCGGGCAGCTCTATTCCAAGCGGGTAGACCTGTAGCTTTCGAGAGTAAGAAGCTAGACGACACCCAATATCGTTGGCCCACACTAGAAAAGGAACTCTATGCTGTCGTGTATGCCCTTAAGGTTTGGAGACACTACTTGTATGGTTCGAAGTTTCTTGTATCGACTGATCATCAGTCAATTAAGTATGTGTGTGATGGGTCTGAATTGAGGGGACGGAAAGCTAGATGGGCAGAATTAATGCAAGATTTTGATTTTGAAATATGTTATCGAAAGGGTTCGTTGAATAGTGTGGCGGATGCCTTAAGTCGAGTCAAATTTGTAAATGCTATGTCATTTACGGAGTATCCTCAGACCTATTTCAATCCTTGAGAGGGCTTTACGCAACTGATAGTCATTTCAGTTCTTATTGGCAGAGAGTCCAGGATGGGAGCTCCATGGTTGACCAGGACTCAGGGATTGTGCCACCTACGGTATAGGCGGCGGGAGGTCAGTGGATGATTAGGAACGGCTTGCTGTTCCGGAATGGAAAGATTTGTGTGTCAGATGTTCTGGAACTTAGATCCAAGATTCTCTGGGAGTGTCATGATGCTCCTAGTGCTGGACATCCGGGTATACATCGGACTCTGTCTCTTGTGAAGCATACCTTTTATTGGCCTAAGATGCGTGCATTTATTGAGAACTATGTAGTAGGTTGCCAGGTTTGTCAGGTTACTAAGGCAGAACGCCTTAGAAGCGCGGGTTTATTACAGCCATTACAGATTCCACGTAATAAATGGGAAAGTATTTCCATGGATTTTATTACTGATTTGCCTCGAACGCGCAAGGGTCATGACTCCATTTGGGTCATAGTCGACCGTCTGACAAAAATGGCTAGATTCTTACCTACTAGAACAACTATTTCAGCTGTTCAGCTGGCTCACGAGTTTGTGGACCACTTGTTTAAGATGTATGGTTTACCCTCTGACATAGTCAGTGACAGGGACTCAAAGTTTACAAGTAACTTTTGGACACTTGTTTTTGAGAAGTTAGAAACTACTCTAAGTATGAGTTCCTCAGATCATGCACAATCCGATGGCAGTACAGAGAAGGTCAACCAATTGGTTGAAGACATGCTTCGGGCATATGTATCTAAGAGACAGTCTTCATGGGAAGATTATCTACCTATGATAGAATTTGCTTATAACAGTGCAAAGCATTCGAGTACTGGTTACAGTCCTTTTATGCTTATGTACGGGTTTCAACCTAAGTCACCAGCTATGGTTGGGTTTAAAGGGATTCAAAATGATGCTGCAAAGAACTTCTTGCAAGACATGCAGGAAATGTTGCAGTTTGCCAAGGAGTCTATTAGAAGTCCCCAAGATCGGGACAGATTTTATGCTAATAGACATTGTTCACCTAGAGAGTTCTCTGAAGGAACGATGGTATATTTGCGAATTCCCAAGGAATCCAAGAGCCTAAGTACTGGTTTGGTTCCGAAATTATCCCCCAGATACTGTGGTCCGTTCAAGGTCATTAAAAGAATTGGACCAGTTGCATATCGACTAGAATTGCCTCCTGATGTTAAAGTACATCCAGTATTTCATGTCAATAGACTGAAACAAGTCTTGGGTGCGGATGATCAACTTGTTTCTCCTCAAAAGATAATAGAAGTTACAGATTTGACTTTTATTCCACACGAACTTGAGTGTATTCTTGAATTTCGTGACAGACAGATTCGTAATCGATCTATCACGGAATACAAGATCAAGTGGAAGAATCGTGTTGAGGAGGATGCAACATGGGAGACATTACAAAACCTCCAAAGAACATTTCTGGGTTTCTTAGCGAACTCAGGAGTGAGTTCTTAGAGGAGGGGAAGTATGTCATGTGCATGGATTGGTATCTGACGTGTACTGGGTACACAAGACTAGCTCAGGTAGCCTGGGGAGGCTTAGAGCTAGGCAGGCTTGATTCTCGGGTTGAGTGGCAAGGGTACGAACCAGTTAGAGGTCTTCGCTATTTTTGGCGCTTAGGGCCCGAGTCTATAAAAGGGGCCCAGAGGTTCAGTTCTCAGAGAGCCGATGGGAGCAGGTTTCGTTCCCAGGTGCTAGGTGTGATCCTGGATTGAGTCGCGGACGCGCGCCTGCATCTTAGCGTAGCCCAAGGCCCAGTAGCAGATCCCAGGCTTCACAGTGCCACCTGGTGGTATGAGACACCAGGCTGGTTTGGATCTGGTTGGGAGTTCATGCCAATAGCTCAGCTTGTGGCTCAGAGGGGACATCTCTTGATTCGGGATCATATCCCGTAGATGTCATGGTTGGGTGGTGAGCAGCCTGCTCAGTTTCTCACGTTGTGTGTGTGTTCTTGTGTTTGCTTGCAGATCAGAGGTTTCAGGAGTGTTGGGACGTGTCAGACAGTGTGGATGCATGTGATAGCCTTGAGGCTGCCTTGAGCTCAGTTTGCCAGTGGTTTGGATCCCTGAACGCCTCTCAGTTAGGTCAAATCAGAAGTGAATGCCTAAGTATGCCTTGCCAGTGGGAATTCTAGTGGTGCACTTGGATTAGATGCCTTGAAGGATTTGTAGAGAGGAACAGTGCAGTGTTGAACCCCTGTTGTAAAGCATGTCCATTCATAAGCATTAAATAAATATCGTAAGGGGCGCCAAGGCATTTGGGGCCAATGGGTGCAATGTGTACTATTTTTATTGGCACGGCATTCTAGCCTCACCTTTGCTATTTGTTGAAGTTCATTTCTAAGTTATGCTAAGAGATTGAAAAGACTGAAGCTTGCATTGTGGCTATTTATGAAGTTTATGACTGAGTAGAAGACGATCACTGCACTTTTAGTTATTGCTTGATTGCTGGATCATAGAGCCTGAAGCCTTTACTTTCTATACTATATCCAATAAAAATGCATTTGATGCTTTTGTCATCAAGCTTTAATCTAAGCTGAGATGGAATCAAATCATAAACAACTGAGCCAAACATTCTGAAATGATGAACCTTTGGCTTTGAGCCATAAAAACCTTTCAAAAAGTGTCACATTGACCAATGCTTTTGTAGGGCATCTATTCTGTATGTATGTAGCTGTAGTAATGGCCTCCCCAAAATGCCTTTGACACTTTCTTGCATTTCAGATATTTCCATAAGTGTCCTATTCTCTCTGAAATAGGATTGTGTTGCAGTGTGTATGACATGGTCTTGTGATGCTCGATCCCATTTTCCTTCAAATACCCTTCAAATGCATTTGATGTATACTCTCCCCGATTGTTTAAAACCATACCTATCAGCCCAAGAATGAGGGGAATGCAAGTACAAATCAAGGTCCTAAGGTGAAGAAGGACAGATGTAATTATTGTAAACAGCCAGGTCATTATATTGTAGAGTGTTAGAAAAGGATTGCCAATGAGAATAAAAGGCAATGCACAAGCAGTAATTTTGTTGCAGCAGCTGATGCTCCAGCACACGCACACTTTGCACAAGAGGACAAAGATTTTGTGTTTGCTGCAATTCAAAACAGCTTTGATGCCAGGGGGGGATTCTAGTGCACATGCTCAGTCTATTGATGCTTCTTTTACTACCATTAAAAAATGGTATTTGGATAGTGGTGCTCCTAAGCACATGTGCAGCTGGTACGGAAATGTACCGACCAGCAATTGGTACGGAAATCCATACGAAATGCACAGCAGGTGGACTCAAAGAGCCCACGAAAGTGCTCTGAAGTCCACGAGTAGGGTGAGGTGACAGGAGCAACACCTGAGGATACCTGTGAACTTGCTTTGTACGGCGACTCAAAGAGCCCACGAAAGTGCTCTGAAGTCCACGAGCAGGGTGAGGTGACAGGAGCAACACACAAGGACACCGGTGAACTTGCTAGGTAACAGAAAGCAAGGCAGGAACAGGGTACTAGTGAGAGAGGCTCTGATACCACATGAAAGAACAAATGGAGAAAGGTAGTGAACACAAGTGAGCAAGAATTGGTAACACAGAAACTCCAATAGAATGCTCAATGAAAATGAAGTACAAGCACTTGGTATGTATAGTACCCAAGTACTACACACCAAAATAGACTCAGTCCTAGTCTATCCTAACTACCATATCATTGTATGTGTCTACAACCCTTTTTCCAGAGATTCGCTAAGCAGTGAGCTAGAAACAGGATGGTCTTCATTCGGTCAGTTTTGCTGATTTTGTTTCCCATGGTCAGCGCCTCATGGACAGCTGACATGTATGGTTGATTTTTCCACGCATTAATAAAAAGTTCCTTCCTCTGTTTTAACAAAAGTTCCTTCCTCTGTTTTAAAAAAGGGTCACAGCAGATGGGTTGCAATTTTGCAACCCTTGTCAGGAGGAGATCTGGAACACAGCAGGGTCACGTTTGTATGCACCTGAAAGGGCTACCTAACTGGCAGATTTTGGGACTGCGATCAGGTTGGCAGACCTGTTGGTTTTGTCAAACACCAGGCCTGTTCGTCCTCGTCTGGTTGGCAGGAATTGGGACAGACCCAGTCGGGTGAACTGGACGACCAGTCCTAGGGCATGATTGCCCTATATAAGTAAGGCTCTTAGAGCACTTTCTGCATCCCACTGAAGCTCTTCTTGAAGGCACGCAGAAGCAGATTGGGACCCTTCCTTCACATACATACCTCAAATTTTTCAGCCCTTCCAGGCTGTATTTTACGCAGCAATCTGTTGGAAGTTTGTGGCTTCATCCTGAAGGAGTTTAGTCACCCTTGTGGTGACTATAATGAAGGAACATGGTGGAGAGGGAGGGGGAGAGAGAGGGCAGGCTAGGGAGAGAAAAGATAATACTCAAATGGAAACATAATGAAAGTGAAAGGAAATGAAAATGAGCGATAGACCAAAATGGAAAGACTCACATTGATAAGCTTGATGTAGACTCCTTAATGTGTGTTGATGTGACACACAAGTACAATTATATATAGGATAGACAAACACTAGAATATCAAAGTGTATATGGGATATCTCCCAATATGACACGTGGCCCTCACACATAAGACTCTACAAGAACTCCTAGTAGAACACACTAAAACACACTCAACTTGACTTCATGTTCTAACACCCCCCCATGAAGGAAAGGTGAGGGACTACTCGAATGGAACTAAGAACAAAACATGACGATGACAGATTACTAATCTGTGCATCCCAAGTAACTCAGAGGCTAAAGTCTGAGCACGTTCAGAGGTTGATCAAAGCACTGTCATGACTTGAGACTCAACATGACTCAGAGCTCATGTCTTAGCATGGCTACATGACCAGCTCACAGGTCTAGGAATACACCAACATCCTGGAACTCGGCCAGGCCTGATAAAGAGACCCTATCAAAGCCAATACATCCCCCTCCTGGCTCCAAAACAAGGTGACATGGAGCCACACCCCATAGATAGCAAAACATCATTTTAGGAGGACTATCCAAGGCTGAGAGCCTTTATTAACTCAAAGAGATTATTGCATTCAATTTTTTGGAGACTACCTAGGGCACAGTACCCATATATATCAAGCTCATGGACATATTTTGGAAGACATATTCATCATCCTCATCTACCTCCCGAGGGAAGGATAGATTTCGGAGATGAGCGGTGAGAACAAAAGTTGGTGTCGGAGTGTCATCTTCTTCTTCTTCACTAGTGGCAGCTGCAACCAAGTTAGCATGCTCGTTGGATTGTTATTTGGCAAGCTTTTGAAAACAACAACCCTCTGTATGACCAAGCTTCTTCCAATACGTACATTTGAAAGGTTTGAATGGCTTCTTATCCTTGGAATATAATGCATGCTCCTCATGGACATCCTTGTGCCTTCGTTCATGATCGAAAAGCATTGCAACCATTTCATCAAAGGACATATCCCGTGCTACATGAAGCGCTGGTATGATATCACGATACTGAGGAATATCGTCAATGTTGGAAACCACTTGATCATCTTCCCCAACAGGGTCCTTCAAAGAAGCAAGTCGGGTGATGAGGGATGCCATATGATTCGAATGAGCATTAAGAGAATCTTCATGCTTCATATGGAGCTTAAAGAATTTATGTCCGAGAAACACTTTGGAATTGATAATTTTGTTGCCAAATAAGTGCTCTAGCTTGTCCCATAATTCATGTGCAATGTCATCAAAATCCAAGTGATGAATAACGTCATCAGACGAACCCAAATCAATGATAAACCTTTGTCATTGACAGTTTCCCACGCTAGAATTTCTTTTCATCAAATTCAAGTTTGTCGTATTTGCCACTAACCACCTTCCACATCTTCCTTCATAAGCAGAAGCCGCAGCTTGGTTTGCCAAGTTGGAAAGTTCTTACCAGAAAACTTTTCAATGAGAATTCCCTCTTTGGAATACTCCATGTCTGCTTCAAATGTTGCAGCAATACGGGCTGAATTGTGAGCTCAGAGCAAAGGCTAGCATAGTATGGGCTGTAGCAGCTGCTCAGCTTGCAGTCAGGGCAGAAAACAGCCAAGAAAAGGCATTAGACCAGCTGGAATAGCGTGTAGACTCCTTGATGTGTGTTGATATGACACACAAGTACAATCATATATAGGATAGACACACACGCTAGAATACCAAAGTGTATATGGGATATCTCCCAATATGACACGTGGCACTCACACATAGGACTCTACTAGAACTTCCAGTAGAACACACTAAACACACTCAACTTGACTTCATGTTCTAACATATAAACTGAGTTTTTTTAAAAGTACCTTTGTTGCTCTATCGCTCTGTTTATTCACAGCTTGTGAGTTCAGATTAACTGTTGAATGTGTGTTGGAAAGAGTTGTTCTTTGTTATCCGCTGCACGAAAATGCATACTTCAGCGCTTCTGAAATTCTGACACCATCCAAGGAGTGTTTACTTGGAGGTTGGCTGTCTGATTGTCAGAGGGGAGGCACACGTTCCACATAGAGGAAGGTATCCCTCGCCATTTGGTGAGTGGGGAGCCAGTTATCCCCTAACTGGTCCAAGATGCCACTCCTCCCTCCAAGTAGCACCCAACGAGATTTCCGAAGGACAGCATTTGGGAGACGATGCTAGCAGCATAGCCTACAACATTTCAGTAGGTGGTTGTAGCCCACGTGCAGGGAGGACATCATACACTTTTGTCATATCATATATACCATGTACAAAAAGTCCTGGGAAGATTACTATGCATCAGGAGTCTTTCTGAAGGGATTCGCCTATAGATACCTTTATTTTATCATTGCCCACTCGTTAAACTGCTGACTAGACTTGGGACATTTTGCAAAAGATGTACTATGCCACAAATCAGGTACCCTAATGCAGAGGCTTCTTGAAGCAAGCAACTTGTATCCATACTCTCGACCCTCTTTCTCTCTCTCAATCTTTTGGTGTCTTTCTAACCTCTATGAGTATCATAATGAGAGGTGTTACAATATCATTTGAGGAGTTAGTGGCTACAGAAGCAGCAGTGGCTCACAAGCTTCTTATGTACATCAAGTGCAAAATGCTGCTCAGTTGCTGTTTCAGAGAGTGCCAAAACCCTACTTTGAAAGACAAAAAGAACGGTTACCTTGCTCACATAAATAACATATTTATCAATCTGCCTGAGCCAGATTATATAAGTTTGTTATCCAAAATCATCTGGGCCCAAACTCAAAGTGCTCTTCAACTTGATAGCCCAACAGTAAGAAGCCTGATACCTTGTTTACGTAGTGCACAAGCTTATCCATCTGCTTGAACCATGTGTTTGCATACTCATATGAGAAATCATCTCCCATGGTCCACATTAAATGATTAGTCCGAAACTGTTGTGCCTGCACAAGGTATAGAATACCCATTAATAGATGGTATGGTGAAAGGATGCGCCGCAATTTGAGATGCAACATGGATATAGAATTGTACAAAGATGCAACCTGCTCCTGTGCATGTTGAACAAAAAGATCAACTCTGTCTTCAACATTGTAATCGAAAAGGGCAGGATCATCCTGTGCAGATCTTTCAATATTTAGATTTCCTTCAGAAAGCTATTTTGCACTGTCCACTTAATAAATTACAAACCTCTCCTTCAAAAGCATTTTGCTATTGTGCATTCTATATAATAAAATTTTGACCTGAACTGGAGGACATTCAGAATCTATGTCAAAACTAAATCCATCTGGAGGTTCATAGTGGTTGGCAAGTACTCCAGCAAAAATCTGCATTTTCATAATTGAAAGATGACATGGAGAAAAATATTAAATAAATTGCAAATCATACATCAAAGAGTGTGATTCATAGATCTCCTTCGCACTATCAAGTTTGTGTCATGCTTTAGACCAGCCAAAAAATTACATATCTATCATGGCAATTTGACCTGTGAAGAAGGACCAAGAGATTTCGAGCCACGCCAAATGACCTCCATAGTGCGATCAATCCTACGCTGTGCTACATCTTGATAATCTGCCCTTGCAAAAAAAACTGCATCCAAGCCCACCTGCAAAGGAAATACACATAATCTGTTAATTTAGTAACATAAAACGAAATTGCTATATTTACCCTAATGCAATTTAAAGAAAGAAAGTTCCAAAAATAACCAAACAGGGTAGAGTCTAGAACAAAATGCACAATTATGTAGCAGCAAATGAACATAGTCATAGGGCCAAGTTCCAACCATCATATGCTATTAAGGCCAAGGAAAATGGAAGAAATCTCGGTGAAAATACATGCTCAAATGGCTACTTGCATGGAATCTGAAGAGAAATTCACAGGACATGAGTAACACCTAAAGACAAAGGACAAACAAAAAGGCAGCATGAGGAGATGAGAGGTGAAACTTTGGCATGAAGGACAATTTATGAGTGCAGACATCATCAAGTAAGCATTTCCACACAATTAATTAATTTTTTTTAAATAATATTTATACTTCTGATATTCTCTTGTTTGCTGTCACGACATCCAGACTCCCTTGTTTGATACTCTCTTGTTTGCTCTTAGGACCTCCGCACTTCCTAATTACTACTTTTTGGAACCATGGTTGCAATGTCATTGCAAATGGTCACTGGTACATTGACTTTTGTCAAGAACTGGCCACAGATATAAGGCGCTGAGGCTATCAACAGCGAGACCATCAAAGGTGAACATAAACTTATCGCCAGTCAAAGAAGCAAGCCTCCCAAAACCCTTAACCAGTCTAAGATTGAAACCTGCTCTCAAATTCTTTACCCACCTCTGCACCAAGCAGATAAGCCTGGACAGCAGAATGCCCGAAGGGGTCGATTTGCCAGCCAATACGAGGAACCTTGCCAAACTGTTCTTTGATGTATCGATGACCAAGAGTTGTCTGGTCAATCATGTCTATGTAGTGCGTAGCTGCCTCGTCATGCATGCACCATCCTCCATTTCTGAGACAATTTTGATAATCGAATATAAATATTAAAGAAACACCACAACACTAGCAAGGCAAGATTAAAGCTGAAATAAACTATAAACCAAATAAACTGAAAATGGCCTATTACTTATAAAGAGCACAAACAGCTGTCAAAAAAGTTAAGACTTACATGAACTCAAGTTGTCCCTTCTTTACAAGCCGCTTTACAGCCTTCTTTGTATTATGAGTCTGTTGTCGCCACCACCTTTGAAAAAAGGCCTGTAGACAAAGAGAATATAGTCCACGATAAATGTATTACAGTTTCTTTGATGGGTGTCCTTAACTGCTTCAATGGAATTTTTCTTAAAGAGAAGTGGTCAGCTCATCAAATACCTGCTCTACATAGATGAATTTGCGATTTGGATCTGCCTGCAGAGCAGAGATAACTGAATCCAAAATGTATTGCACTGCAGCAACCTGAAACAGATATGAAAAACGATTTCAAGATTAGGATAGACAATGCAGTAATGGTAGCTTGCCCGCAGCTTTAGAAGTAGGATAGTAGTTGTTCTAGAATTGCCAAAGCTCGACTTCAAAAGAAGAAGAAGAAAAGAAAGAATTAAGAAGAAGCTCTCTCTCTCTCTCTCTCTCTCTCTCTCTCAAGTGGAAACACTCATAATCTCACAAACTCTTAGAAACACAAGGTTTCTCTCTCATAAGAAGACTTAAGAAGCATATGAAGTTTCAAAATGCAATATCTCTCACTCCATAGCTTTAAAAGAAGAGCTTTCAAACTAAAATGAAGATGAATATGACCAACCAAAACAATAAGGTCAAAAACAATGTGCATGGATTT